>NW_025203444.1:0-3562 GCF_004010195.1 Chiloscyllium plagiosum
ATGTGCAAACTCCACACTGACAGTCACCCGAGGATGGGATCGAACCTGGGTCCCTGGCGCCACCCAGGTCTGGACAAATGTGAGGTGATGTATTTTGGAAGGTCATGTACAGGTAGCAATGATACAGTGAATGGCAGAATCCTGAGGAGTATTGATATTCAGAGGGATCTGGGTGTGCAAGTCCCCAGATCACTGAGGGGGGCAGCGCGGGTAGATAAGGCAGGAAAACTGGCTGATGAATGTGTACCTTCATTGGGATGGGCATCGAGTATAACAATAGACATGTTTCGCTGCAGCTTTATCGAACTTTAGTTTAACCACGCTTGAAATATCCTGTACTGTTCTGGTCCCACCACACTCCCAGGAGGACATGGATGTTTTGGAGCAGGGACAGAAGAGGTCTCCCAGGATGCTGCCTGGTCCGGGGGATGTCAACGATAGAGAAAGGTTGGATAGACTGGGTTTGGTTTCACTGGAACGCAGGAGGTTGGGTGGGGGTTTATGAGATTGTGAATGGCGTGGACAGAGTGGAAAGTAATGAGGCTTTTTCCCCAGGGTGGAGGGGTCAGTCAATGGGGGACACAAGTTCAAGGTGCGAGGTGTTGGTGGGGGGGCGGGGGGAGGTTTAAAAGAGATGGACGCGGCAGGTTTTTCACACAAAGGGGGGGGTGAGTGCCTGGAAAATGCATTCCTGATGAAGGGCTTATCCCCGAAACGTCGATCCTCCTGCTCCTCGGATGCTGCCTGACCTGCTGTGCTTTTCCAGCACCACTCTCAGCTAGACTCTGATCTCCAGCATCTGCAACCCTCACTTTCACCTGGAACGTGTTGCCAGAGTAAGCAGATACTTTAACAGCATTCCCCTGGACAGATACGGGAATAGGAAGGGAATGGGGGGGGGATAGGGATCCTGTAAGTGGAGCCAGTTTTAGTATGGAAGGGCAGAATGTGTCAGCACAGGCTTGGAGGGCCGAAGGGCCTGTTCTTACGTTGTTCTTTGGTCTTCTAGAACAGAGTAGTTTGTGACTCACAGCAAAGACAGGAAGAAGGATTTCAGTAAGTCGACAAACCCTACCGTGGTTAACCAGGGAAGCTCGGGACCCCATTAGATTGAAAGAGAAAAGACATACAAAGTGTCAAAGATTAACGGGAAGACAGAGGAGAGGGAATGTTTTAAAAAGAACCAAAAACATAACAAAAGTGGAAAAAAAGAGCAAAGGGCAAGTGAGCAAGCAACATAGAATCAGACAGTAAGAGCTTCATTCAAAATAGAGATTCCTTAAATCCATAAAAACAGAGAGCATAGAGAACGAGGCTGGGGAATTAATAATGGGGATCCAGAGAATGACAGAAGGTTTGAATAAATCTTTGCCCAGCTTTTCAGGGTATAAGACCTTAACAGTGTCCCAAAACCAATAAATATTCAAGAGACAAATGGAAGGAAAAACATAAAGATGAGAAGTATTTATGGACAGTGAAGGTGGTTATCTAAGGTTACAAAGAGATCCTGATCAAACGGGTCAATGGGCTGAGGAGGGGCAGATGGAGTTTAATCTGGGTAAGTGTGAGGTGCTGTATCTTGGTAAAACACACAGGGACAGGGCTCTTACAGTTAATGGTGGGGCCCTGGGTGGTGCTGGGGGACAGAGGGACCCAGGGATTCAGGGACATCATCCCTTTGGAGTTTGTGTCACACACAGACAGGGGGGTTACGAAGGGGTTTCACACACTCCCCTTCATTGCTCAGCCCTTTGAGTGTAGGGGTTGGGGACGTCATGTTGGGGTTGTACAGGACATTGGTGAGGCCCCTTCTGGAATACTGTGTCCAGTTCTGGTCTCCCTGTTATAGGAAGGATATTATTAAACTGGAGAGGGTTCCGGAGAGATTTCCCAGGATGTTACCGGGAATGGGAGGGTTGGAGTTATAACGAAAGGCTGGATAGGCTGGGACTGTTTTCCCCGGAGCGTAGGAGGCTGAGGGGTGACCTTATAGAGGTTTATAAAATCATGAGGGGGACAGAGAGGGTGAATGGTGGGTGTCTATTCCCCCTCGGACAGGGGTTTCAAAACTGGGGGAAACATGTTTAAGGGGAGAGGAGAGAGATTTAAAAATGACACGAGGGGCAACTGTTTTCCCCAGAGGGTGGTCTGTGTGTGGAATGACCTTCCTGAGGAAGTGGGGGTGTGAGGACAGTTACAACGTTTAAAAGGGATTTGGATAAGGACATGGACAGGAAAGGGTTGGAGGGAGATGGGCCAGGAGCAGGCAGGTGGGGGACTGGGTTAGTTTGGGGATTAGGGTCAGCACGGACTGGATGGGCCGAAGGGTCTGTTTCCGTGCTGTCGGACTCTTTGACCATCACCAGTGCTTGAGAAAGTAATCAGGCTAAAGACTGAGAGGTCCCCTGATCCTGATGGGATGCATCCCAGGATATTATAGGAAGTAGCTACATGAAACGGTGGAGGACTTTTAAGCGATCTTCTGGAACCATTAGAGTCGGAATACTCCCAGAGGATTGGCGGCACGGTGGCCCAGTGGTTAGCACTGCTGCCTCACAGCGCCAGAGACCCGGGTTCAATTCCCGCCTCAGGCGACTGACTGTGTGGAGTTTGCACATTCTCCCAGTGTCTGCATGGGTTTCCTCCGGGTGCTCCGGTTTCCTCCCACAGTCCAAAAGATGTGCAGGGTCAGGTGAATTGGCCATGCTAAATTGCCCGTAGTGTTAGGTAAGGGGTAAATGTAGGGGTATGGGTGGGTTGCACTTCGGCGGGTCGGTGTGGACTTGTTGGGCCGAAGGGCCTGTTTCCACATTGTAATGTAATCTAATCTAAACTGCTCATGTAACACCTTTATTTCAAAAGGGAGGGAAACAAAACAAGCCACCCACACACGCGTCAGCAGTTATCGGGAAAATGTTGCGGTCTAATACCAAGGTTCCAATAGCAGAGCGTTCACAGATCACGCCTGAGAGATGGACTAGACTTCTATGAGGAAGTAATGAGCAGGATGGATAAAGGGGAGACCATTGATGTAACGTATTGAAGTTTCAGAGTGTGTTTGCCAAAGTACTGTTCCTCAGGCTGTCTGATTAGGTAAGGGCCCACAGTGTTGGACAGAGGATTGGCTGACTTATAGAGAACAGAGTTGGAATAAGACGAGCATTTTCAAGATGGTAGCCCTGTGACTAGTGGAGGGCCCCATGGCCAGGAGGACGAGGAAGGTGATTCTGTTTGTAATGTCTTGGCCAACCAGAGACTTACTTAAAGAACCTCTGTAATAAGTAAAGCTCACCTCACCGGACACCGAGCACACAGACTGGGCTCCCTCGGCTTCCCAAAATTCCAGCCTATTCCCCGCTTCCTCAGTCCCACACATCACCACGTTCCCCTACACCCCCTCCCTATCTCTGTAACCCCCTCCTGACCCTACACCCCCTCCCTATCTCTGTAACCCCCTCCAGCCCCTACACCCCCTCCCTATCTCTGTAACCCCCTCCAGCCCCTACACCCCCTCCCCATCTCTGTAACACCCCCCCGCCCCTCCACCCCCTCCCAATCTAAG
>NW_025203444.1:5716-8542 GCF_004010195.1 Chiloscyllium plagiosum
AGGGAGAGGGAGGAATGAGAGGGAGGGGTAAAGGGAGGGGGAGGGGATTGGGGGAGAGAGCCATTGGATCCAGATTGGGATAGAAATGGGTGGGGCAGGGAGATGGGGGTGGTTAAGGGAGGAGACTGGGGGTTAGAACCGGTGTGGGTGGTTTGGGCCGGGCCGAATGGCCTGCTTCTGAACGGTGGGGATTCTCAGAGTTGATATCCCTGGTGACAGGATGATGATCGCAGGTGGGGAGCTGACTGTCCTGCCCTGTCTCTGTTAATACAGTCACACTGCCCAGTGATGGGAACAGGACCATCGAGATCCCGGGAAGTCTGACAATCCAACAGGGGCTGTGTGTGGTCATTCCCTGTCAATTCACCCAACCAGAGGAGCTGAACACAACCCGGGTTAAGGTCACATGGAACAAGCTCTCCCAGAATCCGACAGTTACCCAGCAAGACTCCGTATACCAGGAATATGAATCCTCACCTCAGTGGACTGGGGCTCAGTCACACATCGACTGTTCCCTGCAGATCAGTCCCATCACGGAGCAGGATACAGGACTCTACCAGGTCACCATCGGGAGCAGCAGGAATTTCACAAGCTCCCAACTCAATTTAACCATAACAGGTACATTAGCTCTGGTTAGATACAGAGTAAAGCTCCCTCTACACTGTCCCCCCCCCCCATCAAACACTCTCAGGGACAGGGACAGCACGGGGTTAGATACAGAGTAAAGCTCCCTCTACACTGTCCCCCCCCATCAAACACTCTCAGGGACAGGGACAGCACGGGGTTAGATACAGAGTAAAGCTCCCTCTAAGTTGTCCCCCCCCCCGATCAAACCTTCCCAGGGACAGGGACAGGACAGGGTTAGATACAAAGTAAAGCTCCCTCTACACTGTCCCCCCATTAAACCTTCCCAGGGACAGGGACAGCACGGGGTTAGATACAGAGTAAATCTCCCTCTACACTGTCCCCCCATCCAACACTCCCAGGGACAGGGACCGCACGGGGTTAGATACAGAGTAAAGCTCTCTCTACACTGTCCCCCCATCAAACACTCCCAGGGACAGGGACAGCATGGGGTTAGATACAGAGTAAAGCTCCCTCTACACTGTCCGGCACGGGGTTAGATACAGAGTAAAGCTCTCTCTACACTGTCTCCCCCATCAAACCCTCCCAGGGACAGGGACGGCACGGGGTTAGATACAGAGTAAAGCTCTCTCTACACTGTCTCCCCCATCAAACCCTCCCAGGGACAGGGACGGCACGGGGTTAGATACAGAGTAAAGCTCTCTCTACACTGTCTCCCCCATCAAACCCTCCCAGGGACAGGGACGGCACGGGGTTAGATACAGAGTAAAGCTCTCTCTACACTGTCTCCCCCATCAAACCCTCCCAGGGACAGGGACGGCACGGGGTTAGATACAGAGTAAAGCTCTCTCTACACTGTCTCCCCCATCAAACCCTCCCAGGGACAGGGACGGCACGGGGTTAGATACAGAGTAAAGCTCTCTCTACACTGTCTCCCCCATCAAACCCTCCCAGGGACAGGGACGGCACGGGGTTAGATACAGAGTAAAGCTCTCTCTACACTGTCTCCCCCATCAAACCCTCCCAGGGACAGGGACAACACGGGGTTAGATACAGAGTAAAGCTCTCTCTACACTGTCTCCCCCCACCCCCATCAAACCCTCCCAGGGACAGGGACGGCACGGGGTTAGATACAGAGTAAAGCTCTCTCTACACTGTCTCCCCCATCAAACCCTCCCAGGGACAGGGACGGCACGGGGTTAGATACAGAGTAAAGATCCCTCTACACTGTCCCCATCAAACACTCCCAGCACGGGGTTAGTTACAGAGTAAAGCTCCCTCTACACTGTTTCCCATCAAACATTCCCAGGGACAAGGACAGCACAGGGTTAGATACAGAGTAAAGCTCCCTCTACACTGTCCCCCATCAAACATTCCCAGGGACAGGGACAGCACTGGGTTAGATACAGAGTGAAGCTTCCTCTACACTGCTCCCCTACATCAAACACTCCCAGGGACAGGGACAGCACGGGGTTAGATACAGAGTAAAGCTCCCTCTACACTGTCCCCCCATCAAACATTCCCAGGGACAGGGACAGCACAGCGTTAGATACAGAGTGAAGCTCCCTCTACACTGCTCCCCTACATCAAACCCGAGCTTACAGTATCCCTGTGTAACAGGACATAGGAAGGGGCTGAATGGCCTCTCTCTCTCTCTCTAAGTCTGTTCTGTGTTGCCTGCTTCCAGGCCGGGTCCTGAGGCCGACCATATTGTCCGAGGGGGAGATAGTCCAGGGGAACGTGAGCACGTTGAGGTGTACAATTCGTGCAGAGTGCAGTGTGTCTGGGATAAACCTGACCTGGCTCAATCTGACCAGCCTGAACCTCTCGGAGCCAGTGGGAGTGAGTCGCTGGGACAATGTGACCTCCCTCATCACCACCTCGCTCAGTTTCCGAGCTTCCGCTGACGAGAACGGGAAACAGATCGGCTGCCTGATGGAGTACCCCAGCGAGGGTCTCAACTCACTGCAGACTCTCTCTCTCGATGTCAAATGTGAGTGTGTCCCCTGATGTCGAGGTGTCAGTGTCGGGCTGTGGGGGACGGCGTTTAAGAAGCACCCAACACCAGGTTCGAGTCCAGTTGGGTTATTTGGACATACCAGCAACCACCCACGAGTAACTGATGGAGGAGCAGCGTTCCGAAAGCTAGTGCTTCCAAAGAAACCTGTCAGACTCGACCCTGGGGTTGTGGGATTGTTAATGACGTACATGCCGAACGTTACCAGGGTTACCCCCTCCTCC
>NW_025203445.1:0-2763 GCF_004010195.1 Chiloscyllium plagiosum
GCCAATCCACCCTGACCTGCACATCTTTGGACTGTGGGAGGAAACTGGAGCCCCCAGAGGAGACCCACGCAGACACGGGGAGAATGTGCAAACTCCACACAGAGTTGGAGTGGTGTCTGGGCGCCTTGCCACCGAATCGTCAGGGCATGGATCTTAACGGATGCAGCCTGGCTCTTCCAATACAATGCCGCGACCCTGTTGGTGGTTTGAAAATTCGGAGGTCAAGGGGCGATGCTGTAATTACACTCTGATCCTCAAGGTGGCTCTGCAGCTCCATCCTGAGTAACGAGAGTTGAGAATCATTCAAACGTCCTTGGCTCCAAGCGACGCATTTCCTTTCTCAATATGACCGCAAATCCAAGGGGAAAACCGTTGGCAGGTTGCACAAGGATAATGTGGAATTGCAGCACACTTAGTGGCACAGACCCGGAGTGCACCAGTTGATGGGGATATTCTGAGGTACGCCTGATGAAGGGCTTTGGCCTGAAACGTCGATTTTGTGTTTTTTTTTCCCCTGCCCCTCGGATGCTGCCTGACCTGCTCGTGCTTTTCCAGCCCCGCTCTAACCTCCAGCATCTGCAGGACTTGCTTCCACCGAGGAGGTACACCTCGCTGCAGTAAACCCTGACCAACGTCCCTCACAAAAATCCCTTGTCATTAACACCAAAACTCCTCCGAAAACCGATGTCCAAGCTCGCAGTAGGGAATAGAAACCTGCTGCGGGGGGGGGGGGGGGGGAGTAGCGATGTCACCGCTCGCTTTATTCACAGTCGAAGTACATCGCGGTCTTCGAGGGGTACAATTTTTTTGCCGGTTTTTCACGAGTGCCTGTTGGTAAGCGGCCGTGTTAAAACAGCGTTTGCTGTGCTTTGGAGTGGCCGCTGCACCCTTTCTTCAAATGCAAGGCCCCTGCCCTTGCGTTGTGGACCAGGCCGGACCCCCTCAAAAGCTTTCAAAGTGGGTAACCCAGACCCTAACGTCGGTCATTGTTTGAAGCAAGTGTGCAGCAGGAGAGAATCAGCTGGTCAAACAATTTAGTTTTAAACAAAACAGAATTTATTTCCAAGGTTACTGAATGAAACACAAAAGTTCCCATTCGAGAGCGAACTATACAGTAAATGGAAAAGCCCTGGGGAAAAATTGATGGTCTGGGTGTTCCCTGAAGGTGCAAACGCAGGTCGATAGAGTCGACAGGAAGGCATATGGCGTGCTTTCCTTCACTTGATGGGGTATTGAGTATAAGAGTTGGCAGGTCATGTTACAGTTGTATAGGACTTTGGTTTGGCCACATTTTGGAATACCGCGTACAGTTCTGGTCACCCCGTTACCAAAAGGATGTGGATGCTTTGGAGAGGGTGCGGAGGAGGTTCACCAGGGTGTTGCCTGGTATGGAGGACGCTCGCTACGAAGAGAGGTTGAGTAGATTAGAATAATTTTCATCAGGAAGACGCAGGGTTGAGGGGGGGGAAACCTGATTGAGGTCTACACAATCACGAGAAGTGTGGACAGGGTGGAAAGCAAGAGGCTTTTTCCCCAGAGTGGGGGACTCAATTCCTAGGGGTCACGCGTTCAAGGTGAGAGGGGAAACGTTTATGAGCGATATGTGTGGAAAGTGCTTCACGCAGCGGGTGCTGGGTGCCTGGAATGCGTTGCTGGTGGAGGTGGGCATGATAGCGTCATTGAAGGGCTTTTGCCCGAAATGCCGATTCTCCTGCTCCTCGGATGCTGCCTGACCTGCGCTTTTCCAGCACCACTCTGATCTCCAGCATCTGCAGTCCGCACTTTTCCCTCATTTCAGATGTATCCAGACTTGAAAGCTTCTGCCTGAAGCATTATCTGTCAGCTATTATCAAACAGGCCCGAAAACCTCTTCAGAGTGCGTTTCGTTTACACCCTCTCTGAAAGAAACCAAGGCCGGCATAACCTGGTTAAAGGAGCAGCCAACAATTAGCAAACAGGAGAGAGGGAACGCCAGGAAATAGAAGCAGCAGGAGGCCGTTCAGCCCCTTCCGTTAGCTCTACCACTCAAGCAGATCGTGCCTGACTTGCTTTAATGGTGCCTTTTTTTTGTGCAGTATCTCCAAATCCTTTGACACTGTTAATGACAATCGGTCTCCATCCTGGACACTCCGAATGACAGAGACTCTGGGAGGGCAGGGGAGGGAGTTACAGAGGTTGAGGGGTGATGGATATAGGACAGATGTTAGAGGTAGTTTCCTTACTCAGAGAGTAGTAGGGGTGTGGAACGGCCTGCCTGCAACAGGAGTCGACTCGCCAACTTGAAGCACCTTAAAATGGCCATTGGATAGACAGATGTGGATGAAAACGGAATAGTGCAGGATCGATGGGCTCCAGATTGGTTCCACAGGTCGGCACAGCATCGCGGGCCGAAGGGCCTGGACTGTGCTGGAACATTCGATGTTCCTCTCAATCCAAAATGGCTGACCCACAAGGGGTTTGGCTTGCTCCCGGAGATAATGCGAAGCCGGTGGGTGGGGGCTTTGCCAACGAGTCATACCCTCGGGCGCCAGGTTTGTTCATATTCGAACCCGCTGCCCGTCCTAACGAATCAATCCCTGTCGTTGCAGATTGGCGGCGGTTGCCACGGGAACTCAAGATCCGAATCCGAAAGCCAGTGAAAGACAGTGAGTTTGGAGCGGCCAGGGACAGTCTCCCCCTGCTCCCCCGTTCCCAGGGACAGTCTCCCCCTGCTCCCCCGTTCCCAGGGACAGTCTCCCCCTGCTCCCCCGTTCCCAGGGACAG
>NW_025203445.1:3641-5436 GCF_004010195.1 Chiloscyllium plagiosum
GGGCACGGTGCTGGTAAAACAGGGAGGGTGTGGTTAATGTGTAGGGGCACGGTGCTGGTAAAACAGGGAGGGTGTGGTTAATGTGTAGGGGCACGGTGCTGGTAAAACAGGGAGGGTGTGGTTAATGTGTAGGGGCACGGTGCTGGTAAAACAGGGAGGGTGTGGTTAATGTGTAGGGGCACGGTGCTGGTAAAACAGGGAGGGTGTGGTTAATGTGTAGGGGCACGGTGCTGGTAAAACAGGGAGGGTGTGGTTAATGTATACGGGCACCGTGCTGGTAAAACAGGGAGGGTGTGGTTAGTGTGTATGGGCACCGTGATGGTAAAACAGGGAGGGTGTGGTTAATGTGTACGGGAACGGTGCTGGTAAAACAGGGAGGATGTGATTAATGTGTACCGGCACCGTGCTGGTAAACCAGGGAGGGTGTGGTTAATGTGTAGGGGCACCGTGCTGGTAAAACAGGGAGGTGTGGTTAATGTGTACGGTCACCGTGATGGTAAAATAGGGAGGGTGTGGTTAATGTGTACGGGATTCGTGCTGGTAAAACAGGGAGGGAGTGGTTATTGTGTACGGGCACCGTGCTGGCAAAACAGGGAGGGTGTGGTTAATGTGTACGGGCACCGTGCTGGTAAAACAGGGAGGGTGTGGTTAATGTGTACGGGCACGGTGCTGGCACAACAGGGAGGGTGTGGTTCATGTGTACGGGCACGGTGCTGGTAAAACCGGGAGGGTGTGGTTAATGTGTGCGGGCACCGTGCTGGCACAACAGGGAGGATGTGTTTAATGTGTACGGCCACTGTGCTGGTAAAACAGGGAGGGTGTGGTTAATGTTTACGGGCACCGTGCCGGTAAAACAGGGAGGGTGTGGTTAATGTGTAGGGGCACGGTGCTGGTAAAACAGGGAGTGTGTGGTTAATGTGTAGGGGCACCGTGCTGGTGAAATTGAGGTGTGGTTAATGAGTACGGGCATGGTGCTAGTAAAAATGAGTGCGTGTGGTTAATGTGGATGGGCACGGTGCTGGTAAAACGGGGAGGGTGTAGTTAATGTGGATGGGCACCGTGCTGGTAAAACAGGGAGAGTGTGGTTAATGTGTAGGAGCACCGTGCTGGTAAAACAGGGAGGGTGTGGTTAATGTGTAGGGTCACCGTGCTGGTAAAACAAGGAGGGTGTGGTTAATGTGTAGGAGCACGGTGCTGGTAAAACAGGGAATGTGTGGTTAATGTGTAGGGGCACCGTGCTGGTAAAACAGGGAGGGTGTGGTTAATGTGTAGGGGCACCGTGCTGGTAAAACAGGGAGGGTGTGGTTAATGTGTAGGGGCACCGTGCCGGTAACACAGTGTGTGCTTAATGTGTGCAGTCACCGTGCTGGTCAAACAGGGAGGGTACGGTCAATGTGTACGGGCACGGTGCTGGTAAAACAGGGAGGGTGCAGTCAATGTGTACGGGCACCGTGCTGGTAAAACAGGGAGGGTGTGGTTAATGTGTACGGGCACCGTGCTAGTAAAACTGAGAGGGTGTGGTTAATGTGTACGGACACAGTGCTGGTAAAACAGGGAGGGTGCGGTCAATGTGTACGGGCACCGTGCTGGTAAAACAGGGACCATGTGGTTAATTTGTACGGGCTCGGTGCTGGTAAAATAGGAAGTGTTTGGTTAATTTGTATGGGCACCGTGCTGGTAAAACAGGGAGGGAGTGGTTAATGTGTACGGGCACGGTGCTGGTAAAACAGGGAGGGTGTGGTTAATGTGTAGGGGCACCGTGCTGGTAAAACAGGGAAGGTGTGGTTAATGTGTA
>NW_025203445.1:6916-8542 GCF_004010195.1 Chiloscyllium plagiosum
GGGCACGGTGCTGGTAAAACAGGGAGGGTGTGGTTAATGTGGATGGGCACGGTGCTGGTAAAACAGGGAGGGTGTGGTTAATGTGTACGGGCACGGTGCTGGGAAAAAAGGGAGGGGGTGGTTAATGTGTGCAGGCACCGTGCTGGTAAAACAGGGAGGATTGGTTAATGTGGATGGGCACGGTGCTGGTAAAACAGGGAGGATTGGTTAATGTGTACCGGCACCGTGCTGGTAAAACAGGGAGGGTGTGATTAATGTGTAGGGGCACCGTGCTGGTAAAACAGGGAGTGTGTGGTTAATGTGTACGGACACCGTGCTGGTAAAACAGTGAGAGTGTAGTTAATGTGTACGGACACCGTGCTGGTAAAAAGGAGTGTGTGGTTACTGTGCACGGGCACCGTGCCGGTAAAACAGGGAGGGTGTGGTTAATGTGTACCGGCACCGTGCTGGTAAAACAGGGAGAGTGTGGTTATTGTGTAGGGGCACCGTGCTGGTAAAAAAAGGGAGGGTGTGGTTAATGTGGATGGGCACGGTGCTGGTAACACAGTGTGTGGTTAATGTATATTGGCACCGTGCCATTAAAACAGTGTGTGGTGAATGTGTAGGGGCATGGTCCTGGTAAAACAGGGAGTGTTTGATTAGTGTGTACAATTACCGTGCTGGTTGTTGGTACAGTTATAACATTTAAAGGATATATCGGTAAGTACGTGATTATAAAATGTTTGGAGCGGTATGTGCCAAAAGTTTATTTTGGGGGAGTTAGTTGGTGCTCTGTAGATTAACTGCAGGGCGGGTCTCTGCTGCTGTGTTGTCTGTGGTAATGTGTGCGGAGTGTGGCCTGAAGTGCTAACATTCTGTTATTCCGGCCAAACGTTCCCAGAATTTGGAAAAGAAGGAGGAAGCGCACAGTTCCGACGAGGAGGATGAGCAAGAGAAAGAGGAAGAGGACAAGGAACACGACCCGGAGTACGATGAGGAGGAATTTGAGGAGGTCAGCTGTTTGGCCGCGTCGGGTTGCGTTCGGCCGCATTTGTCAGCGTGAGACAGTCAAGTGTAGCCCTCGACCCGGCAGCACCACCCTCTGAGGTCGTCCGCTGAGACCAGGCTCCCTCCAATCTGCCCGTTCCTCGGTCCCAGTCCGACCCTGGATCAGCGCAGAGGAAACAGGCCATTCAGCCCGTCGCACCAGTGGCCGATCGGAGCCAGTAACTCTGTCTCTGATTAGTCCGACGACTCACTTCCCCACTGTTTCCCTGCCCCGGGCCTCCACGACAATCTCCAGTTGAGACACCCACCCCCTGCCCCCTTTTGAAAGTTGCTGTTGAATCTGCAGCCTCTGAGCGTGTTGTCCGACACCGCTCACAGCTCGCCCCCCCTCCCCATCCCTGGGTACTTGATTCTTTCCGATCTGCATCACTCGGCTTCCTGGTGCTCCAACTGTTTCTGCTCTTGGACTCGATTGACGAACCCTGGCGATTTTGAATTCCCGAAACCGGCCCTCGGAGATTCCTCTGCAACTGTCCTCAAGGGCAGGCCGTGGGCCCGAACAGACAGCAGGAGCAAAGTGACCCCACAGCACAAGGCGTGGGCCTCCACACGGAGACTCTCCCCAGGGAGACACCCACC
>NW_025203446.1:0-2369 GCF_004010195.1 Chiloscyllium plagiosum
AACTCAACAAGCTTTACGTCTTTCTGCTGTTCTTGTGCAATACACTCAATGGGCGAAATAGCCTTGCCCTAAACTGACAATTTCCCCTAATTTTGTGGCTTCTTCCAGTTATTGTCTTGCATCAATGAGAAGGCTGAATGGTCTCATTCTTCTGTTGTGTAACAGGATGCAAGTGCTGCATGGTCTATTATGCGTCTTATTTTGTAGTATCGATGGGCGAATTGTCTTCTACCTGAAACAGTATATGAGGATACAGGAATTGAATAGCATCCTCCTTATCTGCTACAACAGGGTTGAAGACGTTTCTCTTGCTGTTCCAATGTTCCAGGCTCGATATCTGAATTGGACTTCTCAATTTACTGTGTAATTTCCTTCTATTGGTGAGCTTTAAAACAAAATCTTGTTATCCTTGTAAATTTTAATAGGTGTTGCATCAACTTGCACATCTCTCTCTCATCCATTAACATGACGTGTGGCTTCGCTGGTTAAAGTGCCATTTCGTTAAACACAGATGTCCAGGGTTCAAACCTTAGAGGTACCGACACCTCACATGAACCAGTTCTTGCTTAAACATCTCTCAACCCCATCTTGCTCTTCCATCAGGATGGTGATTCCACTTGGAGATGTAGAAGGAGACAGATATTGACTGAACATGATTCCCGTGTTTAAAGGAAACAATGCTCCCATTCCTCTTACCTGGGTTTGATCCCAGACAGAGAATTGTGTGTTAAGTTCAAATGATGGCTCACTGGATTTATCACTTCCCTGTGTTGCGAGAGGTGCAGCAATACCTTCAGGAGCTGGTACCAAATCTCACTCATGGATTCAGTTCAATTTGGTAGCGTGGCTGAGTTGGCTAAGGTGCTGAATTTAGGCTTTGGTATCAAAGTAGGTGTGGGTGTGTATCCCATTGCTACCACTTATACGTGTTAAGGTGTTAAGTTGCATCTCGTTACGGGTGAGTTCTGTTCAAGTTGAACGCAAAAAAAATAACCTGTTTCGTGCAAATCGATCGATGATGCGTGACAGGACAGAAGCGTCAGAACATGAAGTTATCATATTCACTTCATATCGGAAAGTTTCCCTTTCCGATACTAGGCAGAAGCAAGGCTTTGCTGATGCTTTAATGTGCAGGAGAGTTCCTTCGTCCACGCAGGGTTGCTCGGTGGTTGGCTCTACTGCCTCGTAATGTCAGAGACCTGAGTTATGGGTGGCACGGTGGCACAGTGGTTAGCACTGCTGCCTCACAGGGCCTGATACCCGGGTTCAATTCCCGCCTCAGGCGACTGACTGTGTTGCGTTTGCACATTCTCCCTGTGTCTGCGTGGGTTTCCCCCGGGTTCTCCGGTTTCCTCCCGCAAATCCAAAGGTGTGCAGGTCAGGTGAATTGCCCGTACTGTTAGGTAATGGATAAACGTAGGAGTGTGGGTGGGTTGCGCTTCCGCGGGTCGGTGTGGCCTTGTTGGGCCGAAGGGCCTGTTTCCACACTGTAATGTAATGTAATCTATTCTAATCTAATCACTTAAATGCCAGTAGGGGATTACTGTCTGTGTGGAGTTTGCATCTTCCCGTCTTGTCTGCGTGGGTTTCTGCAAGGTATTCCAGTTTTCTCCCACAGTCCCAAGATGACCAGCTTATGTAGATTGGCCAAGATAAATTATCTAAAATATCCAGGGACATGCAGGCTGGGTACATTAACCATGGAAAATGCAGAATGACAGAGACTGGGTAGGGTGTGTGTGTGCTGTGGAGGATTAGTGTGAAGTAGATGTGAGTAGATTAGCGTGAGTGGATTTCCTCTGCGGGAATAACCTCTGAGTTAATTCTAATGCCTTTTCATGAGTGAGGCGGTTAAATCTGTACAAACTGCTCCAATTGTGACCTCATCACGATCGTGTACAGCAGAAGTAACACTTTGCCAGCCTGCTGAAAGTTTCTCATAGTTTAGAGAAATCTCAGCTGTTTGGAGGAACAGATACCGTTGTTGAAAGATCATTGTCCTCCCCGACTCCACCTGAGAAACAGGCGATCAGATAAAAAAATGTCACAATGGCACTTGAGAAGAAGAGATGAGATGTGGCAACATGATATCAATGCTGAGATCAAACCTTGCCAAACAACTTGCATGAATCGACTATTAATCTACCAGAGGAGAAAGTGAGGTCTGCAGATGCTGGAGATCAGAGCTGGAAATGTGTTGCTGGAAAAGCGCAGCAGGTCAGGCAGCATCCAGGGAACAGGAGAATCGACGTTTCGGACATAAGCCCTTCTTCAGGAATGTTCCTGAAGAAGGGCTTATGCCCGAAACGTCGATTCTCCTGTTCCCTGGATGCTGCCTGACCTGCTGCGCTTTTCCAGCAACACATTTC
>NW_025203446.1:4709-8543 GCF_004010195.1 Chiloscyllium plagiosum
GTCTGACCTATCACCCTCACCTTGACCTCTTTCCACCTATCACATTTCCGACGCCCCTCCCCCAAGTCCCTCCTCCCTATCTTTTATCTTAGCCTGCTGGACCAACTTTCCTCATTCCTGAAGAAGGGCTAATGCCCGAAACGTCGATTCTCCTGTTCCCTAGATGCTGCCTGACTCATGCGCTTTTCCAGCAACACATTTCCATCTCTGATCTCCAGCATCTGCAGACCTCACTTTCTCCTTTGTCGGAGAGAAGTTGGTTGACAGGTGATTTAATCGAGACTTATACGATTATCAGAAGGTTAGATAGAGTGGACAGTGAGAGCCTTTTTCCTCGGATGGTGAAGGCCAGCACAAAGAGGCATAGCATTACATTGAATGGCGATTGATTTAGGACAGATAACTGTACTGGCGTGGATTAGCCTGCCTGCAACAGTCCTAGACTCGCTGAGTGTATGGGCATTTCAATGTGCATTGGACATACATATGGATAATAATGTAACGGTGAAGGTTAGATGGGCATCACATTTTTATTCACAGGTCAGTGCAAGATCGAGGGCCGAAGGGCCTGCACTGTGCTGAAATGTTCTATGTTCGAATCAATAAGACCTGCTGGGTTACGATAACTCTCCTCACTGGGTAACTTCCCATGCACACCTTTCAGTGCTTTGCCTGCATTTCATTCAATCCAGGCAATTTTATTTCCTCCTCAGAATGTTATCTCTCCACAATGGGGAGTGAAAAACAGAGTCAGTGACAAAGCTGAGATCCCCTACGTTCTGTATGGAACTGACAAAAGTTATCCTTATCTTCCCAGTCTCCTGTCACTTCAAAGTTGCTCTGTGTTCCGAAGGCGCGATTTCAGACTCCGGTCCGCTGCAGTGATCCTTCAAGGCACAGCACAAGCTGGAAGAATTGCATCTCATTTTCTTCTGACAGACTATACAGTCTTCAGGATCCAGCAGCGAGTTCAATCATTTCAGAACCCGCCCGCCATTCTCCATATTTTTTACCCACCCACACGTCCCATTAGTTCCAAAGACGGATCATTGGACTCGAAACATTAACTCTCCTTTCTCTCCACAGATGTCCAAGAGCTAATGATTTTGTTCAGATATTTTGGCTTTTCTTCAGAGAACGTTTTTCCATTGTAGGCTGCAGGAAGCGTCTGATTGCAGGAGATGGTGTTCAAGGGAGATGATAAGAATGACAATGGCTGGACCCTTCCCATTGTGAAAGTAGACGAGCCAGGCTGAGGCTCTGGGTACTCCGGTTTCCTCCCTCAATCCAAAAATGAGCAGGTCAGGTTAATTGGTCACGCAAAATTGCCTGCAGTGTTAGGTGCATCAGTCAAAGGGAAATGGGTCTGGGCGGGTTACTCTTTGGAGGTGTGGACTGGTTGGGCCGAAGGGCCTGTTATCACACTGTAGGGGATGTAATCTAATCTACACTGAAATTCAATTTGCCCCTGCATTACGTTGCTCCATCTCTACTATTTATACAAACCATGCCACGTGCCCTTGGATGTAGTAGTGCTGAACATTGTTGACGTTGTGTGCAATGTGGGTCATTGTGGTGTCGTATGAACTGTCCAAAGGAACTTGGAGAAGTGTCAGTGAATCGAATTCTGAAACGAGTTGAAACTGATGGAAGGAAAATCCCATTACATTGTCGATGTTAAATTGCCCGTGATCAAAGCAGGAAGGCACGGTAAACTTATATTCAGTAACATCTGTTTTTCGCCACATTTTTATCTGTCTTTTTTCTGCACATGATGCGACATGATCGATGATCCATTCTCAGTACAACCACCTCAAAGCTGGTTTTCATTTCAGATCCACAGCAAAAAATTGAGTAATTGGATTCGTAGCCTCAGTGGCAAGATCAGGGCCGTGATCCAGTGAGGCAATTGATCAGGTTGCCGTGCTCCTATAACAGATCAGAGGTTTGTGAGCTGCCGAAGTTGCGAGATTGATCCTTGCCAGGTGCTCATTTCACTGATAGCGACCAGGGATAATTGCAACATCAGGCTGAAGAACAGTTCGAGGACAGAATATTACTGTGCAATAAAGGGTCTTTCGCCCTTGATGTTGCAAACAACCTGCGATATTAGTCAAAAGTCCAGCTTAACGACATTTCATCATTGTAGCTCAAAAGATTATCCCCTGATCATTTAAAAGCCCTGAAAGTTGATGAGTCTACTACTGTTGACTGCAAGGCGTTCTGCACCTTTCCCACTCACTGAGAGAAGAACCTACCTCGGCATCTATCATTCTCAACTTTAAACTGTGTGCCCTTGTGCCAACCATTACTATTTGAAGGATAACGTCCTTCACTGTCCACCTTAACCAAACGTCTGATCATCTTGGATGTCTCTATTAAATCACACTAAAAACATCTCATCTCTGTCGTAAACAACCTCAAGTCCCTCAGTCTTTCCTCGCAAGAAGTTCCCTCCATACAAGACAGCATCGTCGTAAATCTCCTCTGCACCCTTTCCAATGCTTGCACATCCGTCTTATGATGTGGCGACCGGAACTGTACGCAACTTCACAAGTGCGGCCACACCAGAGAATGTCTGGAGTGCAACAAGACCTCATGGCTGTGAAACTCAATCCCTCTCCCAATAAATCTAACACAACGTGCTCCTTCCCAATAAACCTATTAACATGGGTGATAACTTTCAGAGTTTTATGCACATTAGCACCGAAATCTCTCTGCTCACCTAAACTTCCAAGAATATGACTTTTAGCCCAGAACTATTTCTTCTTGTTGTTGCTTACAAAGTGAATGACTGCACATTTTCCCACATTAATCTCTATTTGCCACCTCT
This sequence comes from Chiloscyllium plagiosum, assembly GCF_004010195.1. Lineage (NCBI taxonomy): Eukaryota > Metazoa > Chordata > Chondrichthyes > Orectolobiformes > Hemiscylliidae > Chiloscyllium > Chiloscyllium plagiosum. The sequence continues at coordinate 7,543 of NW_025203446.1, forward strand.
GAGCTCAGCTCTGCACAGTGTACATGTCCCACTGCAACCTGCAGCAGCAGTTGACACAGTTGACAACTCCATTGAACTTCGTGCCATTGGCAAATTTACTGACCCATCATTCCATGCCCTAATCCAGGTTATTTATACAAATGACAAACTGCAGTGGTTCCAAAAAACAACCTTCTGTATACTATTAATTTCTGAACTCCGTAACGAACATTTCCCATCAACTAACCACTCTGTCGTCTTTCAGCTCGCCATTTTCTGATCTAAACAGCTAAATAACCATCAATCCTATGCCTGCGTATTTTATGCAATAACCTACCGTGGGGAATATTACCAATGCCTTCGTGAAAACCATATCCACCATTTAAATCGCTTAACCCTCATCCACCTATTTGCTCACATTTTCAATGAGCTCAATAAGGTTTGTGAAGCACAAACTATTCTTCACAAAATCACAAAATCGAATTGACTATCCCGAATCAACTTCTTCCTTATTAGATAATCATATATCCTATCTCTCATAACCTTTTCCAAAACTTTATCTACTACGAAACAAAGGCTTATTGTTCTACAATTTCAAGAGATTTTTCTATTCCTCATCTTGGAGAAGGGGACAATATTTGCTAAATTTGAGTCTTCTCGCGCTAATCACATAGACACAGACGACACAAAGTTCATCGTTAAAAGTTCAGCAATCTCCCCCCACGATTCCCAGAGAATCCTCGGATAAATCCCATCAAGCCCAAGGGACAGAACTATTTTCACATTTTCAAGAATTGCCAACACAAAATACCTATGAACATCAATTTCATATATTCCAATAGGTTGTACCTCAATATTCTCCAAGACATCATTCTCTATTTTCATTTGTGACACAGATGAAAAATATTCATTCAGCGCCTTTCCTTTCCTTGGACTCCACGGACAACATCCCACTATGGTTCTTGACAGGTTCTAATCGTATCCTAGTCGTTCCTGAAATGCCAATAAAAAGCTTCAGGGTT
>NW_025203447.1:0-4209 GCF_004010195.1 Chiloscyllium plagiosum
TGACTCTGTAGGCAGTTCTGATACATGGGAATATTCAATTTAAAATGTTGATCTTGCAAAGCAGGAAGATTTTCTCCCAGACAGGGAATCAGACGTCCATTACTGATCCTCCCTGACCATTAAAGGACTAAAACCGAGAGATTTATTTTTGTGACTGACACAGTCAGATGTGGTATACAGTAGCTCACACAGTCCTGTCCTTCCGCACATCCCGGCTTCTGGACTCTGAATCAGAGCATCTTGATGGAGAAACCCTTCCAACAGATGGGACAATCCAAGAGATACCCAATATCCACATTTTCCCTCAGGGAGAGTCCCTGAAAAGTTGTCTGTCAAGATCAGAACGGATATTTCTTTAATATTTACTCAGTTAATTGCTAGGACAGAGAGATTGACTGGAGGCCCACATTGTCAGCTTGAAGAGGAGTTACTGCTTTGATGCAGGAAATGGAAGGGTATCATTTGGATTGTTCACCCATTTGTAGAGGGGGCTATAGCTTTCATTGTGAGTGGGAGCTTGAGAGAAGCTGATTTAGCATGGTTGTGGGGATGTTTATACAAACTTTCAGGAACGGATTAATACACCAGAGGAATGTATCAGTGTTTACGGGGGCTCCGAGAGGGCTGGAGGGGATGTGTCAGTATTTAGAGGGGGCTCCGAGGTGGGTGGGCAGGGGGAATGTGTCAGTGTTTACAAGGGGCTCCGAGAGGGGTGGGCAGGGGGAATGTGTCAGTATTTAGAGGGGGCTCCGAGGGGGGTGGGCAGGGGGAATGTGTCAGTGTTTACAAGGGGCTCCGAGAGGGGTGGGCAGGGGGAATGTGCGTCGCCCCAACCCCGTGTAACACCGTGCCTCCCAACCCCGTTCCCCCCACAACCCCGTGCAACGCAGTTCGCCCCAACCCCGTGCAACGCCGTTGCCCTCCAAACCCCGTGCAACGCCCTTTCCCCCAACCCCGTGCAACGCCGTTCGCCCCCACAACCCCGTGCAACGCCGTTGCCCCCCAACCCCGTGCAACGCCGTTGCCCCCCCAACCCCGTGCAGCACCGTTGCCCCCCAACCCCGTGCAACGCCGTTGCCCCCAACCCCGTGCAACGCCGTTGCCCCCAACCCCGTGCAACGCCGTTGCCCCCAACCCCGTGCAACGCCGTTGCCCCCAACCCCGTGCAACGCCGTTGCCCCCAACCCCGTGCAACGCCGTTGCCCCCAACCCCGTGCAACGCCGTTGCCCCCAACCCCGTGCAACGCCGTTGCCCCCAACCCCGTGCAACGCCGTTGCCCCCAACCCCGTGCAACGCCGTTGCCCCCAACCCCGTGCAACGCCGTTGCCCCCAACCCCGTGCAACGCCGTTGCCCCCAACCCCGTGCAACGCCGTTGCCCCCAACCCCGTGCAACGCCGTTGCCCCCAACCCCGTGCAACGCCGTTGCCCCCAACCCCGTGCAACGCCGTTGCCCCCAACCCCGTGCAACGCCGTTGCCCCCAACCCCGCGCAACGCCGTTGCCCCCCCAACCCCGTGCAACGCCGTTGGTCCCAAACCCGTTGCTACAACACCGTTGCCACCAATCCCAGATTGCCTAAGGGAATCCTCAGAGTGTGTGAGGGAGTCCCCAGAGTGTGACAGGGAGGGTCCCAGGGAGTCCCAGATTGTGTGAGAGAGTCCCATGGTGTGTAAGGGAATCCCCAAGTGTAAGAGAGAATCACAGAATGTCCCAGAGTGTGTGTGCGCGAGAGACCGTCCCGGGGTGGGGAGTGGTGGTTGCGCGCGAGACCATCCCTTGTAGTGGGTGGCTTTGTTTCACACATGAGAGAGAGTGTCTCGGGGTAGGGTGTCGCACGCACGCGACAGGGCGTCCCAGGGGTGCGCGCGCACGCGAGAGAGCGTCCCAGGGTGTCCCAGAGTGTGTGAGGGAATCCCAGAGTGTGTACCCAGAGTGTGTGGGAGAGGGTCCCAGTGTCCCAGAGTATGTAAGTGAATCCCCGAGGTGTGAGTGTGTCCCAGAGTGGGTTTGTGAGTCCAAGAGTGTGTAAGGGAATCAGAGTGTCCCAGAGTGTGTGAGAGAATCCCGGAGTGTCCCAGAGTGTGTGGGACAGGGTCCCAGAGTGTGTAAGGGAATGCCAGAGTGTGTGGGAGAGGGTCCCAGTGTCCCACATTAGGTAAGGTAGTCCCAGAGTGTGTTAGGGATTCCTAGAGTGTGTGACAAAATTCCAGAGTTTCCCAGAGTATGTGCGGGAATCCCAGAGTGTGTACCCAGAGTGTGTGGGAGAGGGTCCCAGTGTCCCAGAGTGTGTGTGAGAGAATGTGAGTCCCAGATTGCGTCAGGGAATCCCAGAGTGTGTGGGCGAGGGTCCCAGTGTCCCAGATTACGTAAGAGAATCCCACAGTGTCCCAGAGTGTGTTCGGGATTCCGAGAATGTGTGAGAGAATCCCAGTGAGCCCCAGAGTGTGAGAGAGAATCCCAGAGTGTGTAAGGGAATCCCAGAATGTGAAATGGAATCCCACAGTGAGTGAGAGAGAGTCCCAGAGTGAGAGAGTCCCAGAGTCCCATGGTGTGTCAGGGAATCCCCGAGTGTAAGAGAGAACCCCCGAATGTCCCAGAGTGTGTGAGAGAATCGCAGAGTCCCAGAGTTTGTAACGGAATCCCAGAGTGAGTGAGAGAGTCCCAGGGTATGTGAGAGAGTCCCAGACTCACATGGTGTGTAAGGGAATCCCGAGTGTAAGAGAGAATTACAGAATGTCCCAGAGTGTGCCAGAGTGTGTAAGGGAATCTCAGAGGGTACGAGAGGACACCCCGTACTGGCCTCTTGCCCTCTCTCGATCTCTTCATAGCCAACTGCCGCCCCTCCTAGTTGATTTTGTTCGAGAGTGTTTAACAGAATCCCAAGGTGTGTGTGAGAGAGTCCCAGGTTGTGTGTGAGAGAGTCCCAGGGCGTACCAGAGTGTGAGAGAGTCGCAGGATGTGCCAGAGGGAATCCTAGAGTGTGTGAGCGGGAATCCCAGAGAGTCCCAGTGTGTGTGAGAGAGACCCAGAGTGTGTGAGAGAATCCCAGGGTGCGTGTGAGAGAATCCCAGAGTGTCCAAGAGTGTGTAAGGGAATCCCAGAGTGTGTGGGCCAGGGTCCCAGTGTCCCATGGTGTGTAAGGGAGTCCTAGGGTGTGTGAATGAGTCCCAGTGTCCCAGATTGCATAAGGGAATTCCAGTGTTAGGGATTCCTAGAGTATGTCAGAGAATCCCAGAGTGTCCCAGAATGTGTGAGAGAATCTCATAGTGTCCCTAAGTGTGTAAGGGAATCCCAGAGTGTGTAACGGAATCCCACAGTGAGTGAGAGTCCCAGAGTGAGTGAGAGAGTCCCAGAGTCCCATGGTGAGTAAGGGAATCCCGGACTGTTAGAGAGATTCCCCGAGTGTGCCAGAGTGTGCGAGAGAATCCCAGTGAGTGTAAGAGCATCACAGTGTCCCAGACTGAGTGGGAGAGGGTCCCAGTGTCCCAGGTTGTGTGAGAGAGTCCCAGGTTGTGAGGGAACGTCCCAGAATGTGTGAGAGAACCCCATAGTGTCCCAGACTGTGTGAGAGAGGGTCCCAGTGCCCCAAATTGTGTAAGGGAATCCCAGAGTGTGTGAGAGGGAATCGCAGAGTGTGCGAGAGAATCCCAGAGCGTCCCAGGGTGTGTGAGAGAGTCCCAGTGTCCCAGATTGCGTAAGGGAATCCCAGAGTGTGTTAGGGATTCCTAGAATGTGTGAGAGAATCCCAGAGTGTATATCAGAATCCCAGAGTGAGTGAGAGAGTCCCAGAAACCCATGGTGTGTAAGGGAATCCCCGAATGTTAGAGAGATTCCCCGAGTATGCCAGAGTTTGCGAGAGAATCCCAGTGAGTGTAAGAGAATCACAGTGTCCCAGAGTGTGTGAGAGAGTCCCAGAATGTATGAGAGAATCCCATTGCGTCCCAGAGTGTGTTTGAGGGAGTCCCAGAGTGTGTGAGAGAGTCCCACAATGTATGAGAGAATCCCATTGTGTCCCAGTGTGTGTGTGAGGGAGTCCCAGAGTGTGTGTGAGAGAATGCCAGAGTCCTATGGTGTGTAAGGGAATCCCCGAGTGTAAGAGATAATCACAGCATGTCCCAGAGTGTTTAAGGGAAACCCAAAGTGTGTGTGTGTGTGCGAGCGAGTCAGTCCCAGGCTGTGTGTGTGTGTGTGTGTGTGTGTGTGTGTGT
>NW_025203447.1:8123-8545 GCF_004010195.1 Chiloscyllium plagiosum
GCCACCAGACGCCTGGAGGAAGAATGCCCCACCCCCCTTCATCTTGCCTCACCACCCCCCCCCCCCCCCCCCCCCTTATCCCGGATCCAATCCTCCAACTCAGCATCGCCCTCTTGAACTGTCCTTCCTATCCATCTTCCTTCCCACCTATCCACTCCACCCTCAACTCTGACCTATCACCATTACCCCCCCACCTACCTCTACCTATTGCTTACCAAGCTAGCTTTCTTCCCCCAGCCCCACCCCCTCCCATTTACCTCTTGACCCACTTGCGCGAGTGCACACACGTGATTAAGGGCTTATGCCCAGAACGTTGACTTTTCAAGGATGCTGCCTGACCTGTGCTTTTCTAGTGCCACACTTTCTGACTGTATGCTGAGTTTATATTCACCATAAGATGTTGGAATTAATTTTTAAGGAAA
>NW_025203448.1:0-3971 GCF_004010195.1 Chiloscyllium plagiosum
GTGCAATCAGTCCCTCATGTACAGGTCACTTCTGCGCCAATAGACGTACCAATGATCCAAAAATGTTAGTCCTTTTCCGATTCATGCATTCATCTGCTGTATACTCGTATTTCTGCCCTCACTAGCTCGTAGCGCCCAGAGGAATCCAGATATTACTATTGTCGAGGATCTTCTTTTTAAATATCTGCCTACCTTTCTGTAATATCCCTTCAGAATCTGAAGGTTTTCCCTTCCTATATCGTTGGTTCCGATGTGGACAGTGACCTCTTGCTGCCCCCTCTCCGCCTTGAGAACATTCTGCACCCTCTCTGAGACATCCTTGATCCTGGCACCAGGGTCGCAACGCACCATTCTGATTTCTTGCTGCTGGTCACAGAAACGTCTGTCTGTACCTCGGACTAGACAGTCCCCTAACACAGTTGATCTCTTGGAACCCGACATATCCCTCATTGCATTAGAGCTAGTCTCAATAGCAGAAACTTGACTGTTCGTGCTATGTTCCCCGAGAATCCATCAGTCTCTACAATTTTCGAATTTGCATACTTGTTTTAAATGGGGATAATCACAGAAGACTCCTGAACTAACAGCCAACCTTTCTTACGTTTTCTGGATTTAACCCATCTATGTGACTGTATCTGAGACTTTCCCCCCTTCTTATAACTGCCATCCATCATATACTGTTGCAGTTGCAAATTCCTTATTGCTTCTATCTCTCCAACCGATCCATCCGCTCTGACAGGAATCGCAACCAGCAGCATTATTGAAGATATAATGCTTAGTAAGCGGTAAACTCTCCTTGAACTGCCATATCTGAGAAGAAGCGCATATCACTGTCCTAAGGATCATTTTTGCTCCTTCACAATGTGAAGCAGTGTTTTGAAGAAGTGACTCAGAATATTGATGAAGGCAGAATACTATATTTTTCTTTCTTGCCTTCAGAAAAGCGTTTGCCAAGATTCCACATGCCAGATCGTATAGCAGGATTAATTCACATATGATCCAAAGTAAGGTGACCAATTGGATGCAAAACTGGCTTGAAGATAGAAATAAAGAGTAGTCATAGATGGTTGTTGTTTGGCACTGGCTGGCTGTGTGCAGTCGTGTTCTAGAAGGATTGGTTTTTGTATCATCACTTCTTGTCATCTATATGAAAGGTTTGGACATGAATTTCGAACGTATTCCTAGATTTGTAGTTTCACAACTTGTTACTCTGCAGATATCATCAACTCCACACCAACGTAACTAACAGTAAAAGTGCGCTTATCGCGATCTCCCGTGCTTGTCCCATACCATTGTTGGGAAAAAAAAGATATTAATGAGTGAGGAGAGGAGATTTGAGGAATTAACAACCATTTATTCCATGGCCATGAGGAATTATATCTTCGTTCAGAACGAAGTCGCACACAATTCCAAGAAAATACAGTATTTTACAAGTTATAAAGAAAATGACCTTTAAGTTTTTTAAATGATATCAGCTCAACTACTTCTGCTCACAGGACTTTGCAAATGCACTGGAAAAAGAAGTTGCCCCACAGGTTCTCTTTTAATTTTTCCACGCAGACACGGGGAGAATGTGGAAACTCCACACAGTCAGTTGCCCGAGGCGGGAATTGAAGCCTAGTCTCTGGCGCTGTGAGGCAGCACTGCTCACCACTGTGCCACCGTGTCCTACACACTTGGATAAAGCCCCCATGAGTTTCCAACGTACGAAAGAAAAAAAATGCACCTTGTCCAACCTCCCGTTATAATTCAGACCGTTGAGTCCTGGCAACTTCGACGTTTGTTCTGCATTAATAACATGCTTCCTCTCGCAAGGTGAGCACAACTGAACACAATACTCGAAGTGAACCCTCACCAACGCCCTGCACAAATTAACTAAACTTCTCAACGTCTGTCTCAATGTCTTGACGAATGGAAGCTAGTGTTCCAAAATCCTTCTTCACTGCGCTGGATACCTGTGAAGCCACTTTCAGAAAACTCTGGACCTGAACTCCAAGGTCCCTCTATTCCACTACAATCGTTTTGGTCTTGCCATTCACCATGAAACTTTTACATCATTGTGTGTTTTCAAAAATGCAAGTCCTCACACTATGTACAGTAAACTTCCACTACAATCGTTTTGGTCATGCCATTCACCATGAAACTTTTACATCATTGTGTATTTTCAAAAATGCAAGTCCTCACACTATGTACAGTAAACTACGTTTGGCATCTCCCGACTCACAAGTGATGAAGGTCTTGGTGCAATTTACGACAACCTTCCTTACCGTTCGCGGTATTGCTTCTTTAAGTGTCATGAGCAAACTCAGTGACTTGCACATCTTCATCCAAATCACCGATTTACAGAACAAACAGCAATGGTCCCAGCACCCACGATTGAGATAATTCACGAGGCACGGGCCTCCAGTCTGCCAAACATCCTTCCACGATCACCCTCTACTATGTTCCATTCAGCTAATTGTTTATCCAATTTTCTAGCTCTACATGATTTCCATGCAAACTAACTTTATATAACGTCCTAATATGTGGAATTATATCAGATGCCTTATAAAAATCCCTAGATTATAACTCCTGCCGAGCCACTGTGGATCTTCAGAGAAACTTCAACAAGGAACTCTTACATATTTGTGACACATGATCTCCCATGGGTAAAGACATGCAAACTAATTCTAATCAAATCCAATCTTTCCAAGTGCATGTGTACTTTGTCACTCAGATTTCTGTGCATTATCTGACACACCACAAATGTTACGCATGTTCCGCTGTGTCGTTGAGAATTTCTGGTGATTCATCCGGTTTCCAGCTTCACTCTAAAGTTGTTCAAGTTGGCTAGATTTCAATGATTAACTGTCGTTAGTCTTCATGGATTTGTCGATTAACTGGGTTAACTTTGGGAAATGTAAGTGAAATACTAGCGGAATAGATGTGGTGGGATGCTCTTCGGAGGATCGATGTGGACTTCTTGGGCTGAATAAATTGCTTCCATAGAGTAGGCGTTCTGTTCTATTGAATATTCGTTATTGAGCAATACTTGGCAGAGGCGGATCCTTAATCACAAGTTACTATGTTTTAGCAGGTGAACTGTCAGTGCATAGGACAAAGAGGTGCACCAGGGCACCACAGCAGCTGACATACAGCACGGAAAGATAATGCTTACATATGTGAAGTTTTGTCGAAGGTTTGAGAACATAACCGTCAAATGATTGAGTCTGTAAAGTTTAAGTTACTTTATTTTTCAAAGTTCAGGTAGTTTACTTATGTGCACAAATTATGTACTGAGATCATTAGGCTTCAAAATATAAGAGCCCTACGATGACCAATCTCGACGTTCCAAAGCACGTTCAGAGCCACACAGCATTGCCAAATCCGAACGTTATCACCCAACACTCATGAACTGCCAAATGTCAACATGCCCTCACCAACACAACAGCCCTTCGCTGTTATCAATCACAGTCTAAATAAGCACCCCAGACATTAAAAAAAACGTCCAGTTCTTCCTCAATAGTCATGGTAGTTGAATGGTGACTGTGATATGACGTCAGTGGTGGGCCCAGGATTTATTGCCTGTCGCTCGTTGCCTGCAATATGTAATGGTGAGAATAGTCTTTATAAAATTGTCTATCCAAGTGGAGTACAGAAAACCACATTGTTCTCACGGGAAAGCTTCCCGGATGTTGCCGCAACAAAAGTGAAGGAGCGACATAATAATTAAAAGTAAGGATTTTGAGTAAGGTGGAGAATTCGTATTCGTGATATTTTCAAGTAACAGAGTCCCTGCCCCTGGAAAGCATAGTGGCTTTAATTTTAGAATATGCAGGCTGAGGAACCGTGATGACTTTTTGCAGTGTACCTTAAATTTGGTACAACTTGTCGAAATTGTACAATCAATCGTGGTGGGAATGAGTTTTCCTGGAAGTGTTGGCAATCATGGAGACCTGATTCGAAATGGATTCTGTGGAAATTATTTATGT
>NW_025203448.1:4722-8545 GCF_004010195.1 Chiloscyllium plagiosum
TCGCCAGCAATGCCTCAGCAACTTCATTAGCTGTCTTGTATAGAACTCTGTAATTCAATCCGTCCAGTTATGGGAATTTATTCTCCTTCAGACATTTTAGCTGACAAGAACTGTCTCTTTAGTGATAACCTGCACACAGGCCAGCTCTCTTAGTCTCTTGCTGCTGGAGTCTTCCACCATGAAAACTAACTCAATATGCCTGTTCATTTCCTCTGCTGTTTCTTTTGCCCCATGATGATGTGCTCAGCCTCAATTGCTAGTAGCTCACTCTCATCACTCTGTATCTTTCCTTTCAGGTATCTAATACTCTTGGAATTCTCTTTTCCACTAGTAAGCAGCATTTGCTCACTTATCATGTTATTCCGTCTGTTTTGCTATTCCGTTCCTCTCTACTGGTTTTGAAAGCTTCACAATTGCCTAACTTCCTACTAATCTCTAACACTACGTGTACTTCTTCATTAGTTATTACTGCCCTTGACTTCCTTTGTGTGATATGATTGACTTGTCCTGCCCTTAGTTTGTTTCTTCTTCCTTCGGATTAGTTTATCAAAATTTATTACACAATTGCATACCAATACAGCTCTTCTCTCCATTTCTTTTCTGCAGAGCTTCACTTCCAAACAACTACGATTGTCTTCTCAGTGATGTATTCGAAGATGTATTCACTCAAATGTAATACTGTTATATCGGAGACCTTTCCCTGTCTCAGACTGAATTCGATCATCTTATGGCCACTACACAATCTGTGCTCCTTTTGCTGTATTCCTAATTTGATATTTCTCATGCCAAATCATGATTTCCGTCTTTTCTACAGTTTCTACCAAAAGTTTTTCCAGGCGTAGACACATATTTATTCCACAAATACATTATCTTTAGATTGGCGAGCAAACTGATTTTTGTGCTCCACCTGCACGTTCAAGCTACCTATGATTATTGTGATATGTTTTTTTCCATGTATGCTTTTCCTGTCTCCTGATTTGTTATCTTCGCCACAAACTGGCTGCTGGTAGAAGCCTGTGAATACCTCTGATCAGCATGTAATTTCCTCTGCGAGGCGTTCAATTTACCCACACAGATTCTGGATTTTCCGACTCTGGTTAAGTTCTTCCTTTCAATTTTTGAAGGCAGAGGTCTTGCAAAGATTAGCAAGAGTCAACAGCGATATGATGGAAAGCTGATATTGTGGAATCACATGCTGAGAATTCAGAATGAATTTCCAGGTAATTTTCAGGCGAAGCTATATAGAATCACTTTGAAGTGAGCCATAAACGTAAAGAGAAGGGAGCAAGTTCATGTTGGAAAGGTGAGGAGGGGAGGGGTGTGTGTGGTAGGGTTCGCGGGGGAGAATTTGGTTGAGTTGCCAAACACAAGTCTGAATAAGACCGTGCATTCTTTCCTGCTGACTGTGACTTTCTGAAATATTCAATTGACTCTCGACAGCTAAAGAGAGCCGTGACGCTGCTGAATTCAGTAAAGAGCCTCGCGCGTCTATCTGATGGTAGTAATTCACTCATTCAATTGTCATTGTGTGAGGATTATCACTGATACAATACGTTGTTCCAAGACAAACAACACTTGAACATTGCAACACTAATATCCCTGCGGAGCTGCTAACTGGTATAAACTTAAGGCCTTGCAAATCGCCCATCTCAGAATCAAAGTTAGCGGGATTGTCTGCAGAGGAAAGGGACAAGTCCATCAAACTGAACATGCATCTTCCAATTCAAACAGTGAGGAAAATTTTCTACGTTGTTCTAGGCGCAATTGGTTTTCCCGGTATGTTGTAATGAACTTCCATCCTGTCAATTGTGTATAACGTAGTCTGTAGCATTACCCTATGAATAATAACGTTTCTTGAAACATCGTATCATTTCAGATGTCCCTGGGCTATTTCTGTGCTTATTTTCTGTTGCTTCAACTGTTTCAAGCTCTCCAAAGTTACGGTTGTAATGCTTAATCTATCAGCAGTCAATCAAATAAAATAAGCAAATATTATTGCAAGGACGACAAGGAAGCGTACAGTGATTGCACTGAGCAAAACTTTTGTATTGTGTCTTTGAGTTCCTGATGGCTGAGAAATATATTTCGAACAGATTCATGCAACAAAAATCATAAAAAAGAAAACAGTTCAAAATCTGGAGAATTTAAGTAAGAAGATGGCTGTTCCATTATTTGTTTTCTTGAGATTTAGAAAGTACATATAAGGAGATAAACAGGATCATTCAAACAAAATCATGGCCAGACAGTGAGACGAGGTTCTTAACAGCAGAATTGATATTTGCTAAGACGACACATTCGACACTGTTAAAAATAGAAGGAGAAAGAGCGTTTGCTCATTTAATTGCAGCCCATTTCAGGACTTCAGTGGATGACAGTGGAAAATAGCATTCGGTTTTTGAGTAACTTTTACAAAATGGTACTCTTTTGTGAACACATCAGATGAACAAAACGCTTCAGCATGTAAACGGCATTGAGTCTTCACTGAGGTTGTAGTGTTTGTTTCCACAATGGTGATAATATACTTACGCGATGCTTAGTTCACAGTCTGTAGGAAATGATTCAAATCCGAAGAATTCTATAAAAATTGGTGAAGGTGTCTGTAATATCTGTAGAATTTGACGCGACAAAGACCATTGGGCATTGAATGGGACATTGCATTGTATATGTGTTGAGAATTTCCCCGAACAGTTACATTGTGTTCATTTCAAGAAAAGGGTACTTGCAAAGCGTATTTTGTTGTTGTTGTTGTTGTGGAAGGGTCCGTTGTGTTATATTGTTGAACGTGCATTGCCAGCCTATTGTGAGCACACCCGCTTACTGATTCGACAGTAAAACCGAAAATGAAAAATAAAACCTGTGATCTATTCAGACAGTTCTGGCTCTAAGGACCGACGTTTTTAAGCATTATCATCAGCTGCATCGGAACAGCATGCCTCACAACTGATAATGCGCTAGTTTACCACACCACTTTAATTTGAGGATCATTAACTCTCAAGCTGTGTGCCTGAATGGTTTATGATCCTTGATCCCAGTGACTGTATGTTTAGTGGACAATCCTTCGGTATTTGTTCGCATCGATTTGGTGCACCACATTGTACGGACACTGAGCACAGTCACATTTTGGTAGTGATGCTGTGTGACCTAATTTCCTGTTCAAATACCTGGTAACCATTAAGCCACGAATGATACCACTTATTACCGAATAAATCATGCATGATTCTTCATGCCGAAAATTGATGTGACGGTTTTCAGAACATAAAACATGGTGTTTGAATGAACAGGGCTCTGACTGTCTTCATGCTTCACTGAGCTCCACCTCCATTCCTGCTCTTCCAACCTTACCAACATATCCTGCCATTCAGAATGCTTCATGATCAACATCTGCACTCCTCAATTCTGATGAATGGTAACTGAATGTGAAAGGTTAACTCTGATCTCCCTCTACAGATGTAGCCAGACCGCCTAGGCTTTTGCAGAAATAACTGCTGTTGGTTTTTCTTTACAACATTCAGACACTTTTCGTTTCATTTTTCTTGTGACAAAATGCTTTCATTCCTCCTACTTCAAGTGATAGTTACACAGCCTTAGAGCAAATGATATTCCGTTTTGAACTGTTTTGGAAAGCCCGTTTTTAGTACCTACTCTTGTGTATGCTAGTATTTCCAAAGATCACATATGCTCTACAGGCCGAGCTCCCAAATGCCTAAACAATTTGAAGAGATTTCACTGCGTTGTACTTCATCATTTTATTCTCTGAATGATGCACATCTAATGTTTCCAAATTGTACTGACTCCTTCGTTTCAAAGTCGCCATTCAAGTTAA
>NW_025203449.1:0-3877 GCF_004010195.1 Chiloscyllium plagiosum
ATGCCATCATATTAGGCCATGGGACCCTGTGTGAGAACCTCTCTGGCCATGTTGAAGGCATCTTGGAACCCATTGTACAGGGGACCCCCAGCTTCTGTCGCGACACTACAGATTTGTTACAGAAACTCAGCACCCACGAACCAGTCAAACCAGGAACATTCCTTGTCACAATGGACGTTTCAGCTCTCTACATTAATATCCCCTATGATGATGATATTGCGACAACAGCCTCAGTACGCAACACCAACGACTGCCAATCTCCAAGCACCACCGTCTGCGTCATCCTCAAATACAACATTTGCACCTTTGTCAACCAGTTCTTCATCCAGACATACAGAACAGCCATGGTGACCAAATTTGCACCCCAATGTGCTCACATTTTCAAGCAGAGGTTCTAACAAGACTTATTTTCTGCACAGGACTGCCAACCAATACTACACTCCAGATATATTGACAACATTTTCTTCCTCTGAATCCTTGGACAGGAGTTACTGAAACAACTATACAGTGATACCAACAATCCCACATTCAGACTTAACATGGACTACTCTTTAGTATCTGTATCATTTTTGAACACATTAAGGATCGGCACCTCAGCACCTCACTCCACCTTGGGCAACTGTCTGTGTAGAGTTTGCACTTTCTCCACGTCTCTGCGTGGGTTTCCTCCAGATGCCCCGGTTTCCTCCCAGAGTCCAAAGATGTGCAGGTCAGGTGAATTGGCCACGCTAAATCACACATAGTGTTAGGTGCATTAGTCGGAGGGAAATGTGTCTGGGTGGATTACTCTACAGAGGATCGGTGTGGACTTGTTGGGTGGAAGGGCCTGTTTCCACACTGTAGGGAATCTAATCTACTGCAAACCCATGGATAACCTCATGATGTTAAACTTTTCCAGCTTCCACCCTCACCATATTAAAACAGCCATTTCCTACAGGGTAAAAACAATGACTGCAGATGCTGGAAACCCGATTCTGGATTAGTGGTGCTGGAAGACCACAGCAGTTCAGGCAGCATCCAAGGAGCAGTAAAATCAACGGTTCGGGCAAAAGCCCTTCATCAGGAATACAGGCAGAGAGCCTGAAGGGTGGAGAGATAAGTGAGAGGAGGGTGAGGGTGGGGAGAAAGTAGCATAGAGTACAATAGGGGAGCGGGGGAGGGGATGAAGGTGATAGGTCTAAGAGGAGGGTGGAGTGGATAGGTGGTAAAGAAGATAGGTAGGACAAGTCATGAGCTGGAAGTTTGGAACTAGGGTGAGGTGGGGGAAGGGGAAACGAGGAAACTGTTGAAGTCCACATTGATGCCCTGCGGTTGAAGTGTTCCGAGGCGGAAGATGAGGCGTTCTTCCTCCTCTCCCCAATGTAGAGGAGACCACATCGGGAGCAACGGATAAAATAAATGATATTAGTCGATGTGCAGGTAAAACTTTGATGGATGTGGAAGGCTCCTTTAGGGCCTTGGATGGAGGTGAGGAAGGAGGTGTGGGTGCAGGTTTTGCAATTCCTGCGGTGGCAGAGGAAGGTGCCAGGATGGGAGGGTGGGTTGTAGGGGGGCATGAACCTGACCAGGTAGTCACGGAGGAACGTTCTTTGCGGAAGGCGGAAAGGGGTGGGGAGGGAAATATATCCCTGGTGGTAGGGTCTGTTTGGAGGTGGCGGAAATGTCGGCGGATGATTTGGTTTATGCGAAGGTTGGTAGGGTGGAAGGTGAGCACCAGGGGTGTTCTGTTCTTGTTACGGTTGGAGGGGTGGGGTCTGAGGGCGGAGGTGCGGGATGTGGACGAGAGGCATTGGCGGGCATCTATAACCACGTGGGAAGAGAAATTGCAGTCTCTAAAGATGGAGGCCATCTGGTGTTTTCTGTAGTGGAACTGGGCCTCCTGGGATGGCATTTTTGCAGGAGGTAGGTTGGAAAGAGGTGTAATCCAGGTAGCTGTGGGAGTCGGTGGGTTTGTTAAAAATGTCGGTGTCAAGTCGGTCTTTGTTAATGGAGATGGAGAGGTCCAGGAAGGGGAGGGAGGTATCAGAGATGGTCCAGGTAAATTTAAGGTCAGAGTGGCATGTGTTGGTGAAGTTGATGAATTGCTCAACCTCCTCGCAGGAGCACGAGGTGGCGCCAATGCAGTCATCAATGTAGCGGAGGAAGAGGTGGGGAGTGGTAATTATGGAAGATGGACTGTTCTATGTAGTCAACAAAGAGACAGGCATATCTGGGGCCCATACAGGTGCCCATGGATACCCTTTGGTCTGGAGGAAGTGGGAGGATTCGAAGGAGAAATTGTTAAGGGTGTCCACGCATCAATGAATTTAATACACGCCGTGACGGCAAACACTTCTTTTGCCGCCTCCGCCTCTGAACTTACTTTCACAATCAGGGCTCCCACCTACCTTCCGAGGACCCCTTCGCCCACCTCCAACACACTCCATCCACCTGGACACCCCGTGCTGGCCTATTACCCGCCCTCGACCTCTTCATTTCCAACTGCCGCCAGGACATTAACCACCTCAACCTGTCTACCCCCCTCCCCCACTCCAACCTCTCACCCTCACAACACGCAGCCCTCCAATCCCTCTGCTCCAATCCCGACCTCACCATCAAGCCAGCAGATAAAGGGGGTGCACTGACCTCTACACCGCTGCAGCCAAACGCCAACTCGAGGACACCTTTTCCTACCACCCCCTTGACCGTGACCACACCGCCCATCACAAACCATCATCTCCCAGACCACACAGAACCTCGTCACCTCAGGAGATCTCCCACCCACAGCTTCCAACATACTAGTCCGGGAACCCCGCACTGCCCGGTTCTACCTCCTTCCCAAGATCCACAAGCCTGACCACCCTGGCCGACCCATTGTCCTGACCCACTGAACTCATTTCTACCTACCTCGACACTGTCCTATGCACCCTAGTCCAGGAACTCCCCACATACGTTTGAGACATGACCCACGCCCTCCACCTCTTCCAAGACTTCCATTTCCCCGGCCCCTAACGCCTCATCTTCACCATGGATATCCAATCCCTCTACACCTCCATCCACCATGACCAGGGCCTCCAAGCCCTCCGTTCCTTCCTCTCCTGATATCCCCAACAGTACCCTTCCACCTACACTCTCATTTGTTTGGCCGAACTGGTCCTCACCCTTAACAATTTCTCCTTCGAATCCTCCACTTTCTTCAGACCAAAAGGGTAGCCATGGGCACCCGTATGGGCCCCAGCTATGCCTGTCTCTTTGTTGGCTACGTAGAACAGTCCATCTTCCATAGTTACACCGGCACCACTCCCCACCTCTTCCTCCGCAACATTGATGACTGCATTGGTGCCATCCCGTGCTCCCGCGAGGAGGTTGAGCAATTCATCAACTTCACCAACACATTACACCCTGACCTTAAATTTACCTGGACCATCTCTGACACGTCCCTCCCCTTCCTGGACCTCTCCATCTCCATTAACGACGACCGACTTGACACACATTTTTTACAAACCCACCGACTCCCACAGCTACCTGGATTACACCTCTTCCCAACCTACCTCCTGCAAAAATGCCATCCTGTATTCCCAATTCCTCCGCCTCTGCTGTATCTGCTCCCAGGAGGACCGGTTCCACTACAGAACACACCAGATGGCCTCAATCTTTAGAGACCGCAATTTCCCTTTCCATGTGGTTAAAGATGCCCACCAACGGATCTCGTCCACATCCCACACCTCCACCCTCAGACCCCACCCCTTCCAACCGTAACAAGGACAGAATGCCCCTGGTGCTCACCTTCCACCCTACCAACCTTCACATAAACCAAATCATCCGCCAACATTTCTGCCACTTCCAAACAGACCCCACCACCAGGGATATATTTCCCTCCCCACCCCTTTCCAACTTC
>NW_025203449.1:4290-6370 GCF_004010195.1 Chiloscyllium plagiosum
TCCTCTCACTTATCTCTCCACCCTTCAGGCTCACTGCCTTTATTCCTGATGAAGTGCTTTTGCCCGAACAGTCGATTTTACTGCTCCTTGGATGCTGCCTGAACTGCTGTGCTCTTGCTAATCCAGAGCCATTCCCTATAGACAAGCCCTATGCATACACGGGACCTGTTCAGATGAGAAGGAATGTGCGGACACCTGAAGGTGCTCAAGGATGTCCTCATAATAACAGGGTACGATGCTCAACACATCGACCACAAGTTTTGATGTAGCACAGTGAGAAACTGCAATGACCTCCTTAGGAGAGAGGCACGGGTTGCAATCGATAGGATTTCCTTTGCTGTCCAGTACTTCCCAGGAGCCAGATAACTATGGCATGTTGTCTGCAGCCGGCAACACATTATTGATGAGCATGAGCACTACACCAAGACCTTCACAGTCCTTCACGTCTCACCTTTAAACAACCAGCAAACCGTAAACAGATCATTGTTCACAGGAAATTGCCCAGCTTCAGGACAACATCAGCCACATCACCGTACAACCCTGCCATGGCAACCACTGCAAGACATGTCAGAGTGTTGACACAAATACCACCATTACACATTAGGACACCACCACCAGGTAAAAATGCAAAGAGGCTGAGTTTGGTACCCATGAGAATGGTTTCAACAGGGGTCTTGCGTTTATGTCACACTATCGATGACCCCACGACACTATGCATTCTCTTTCACTCTCTCTCTCTCTCACACACACACACACACACAAGCCCACACTCACAAGGGCACACACACACCCTCTTACAGACTCGCACTCTCACACAGACCCACTTTCATACAAAATCTCTCTTTCATATGCACACACATTCATCTCCCCCACACTCACACCCATGTACGCACCCTTTCACAGGCTTATGCCCCATCACAAACAAAGTATACCAAGCTTACACACACTCACTCACATCCACTCACAACCCACATGTACACACTCACATGCACACACTCACTTTGTCTCACCTGCACGCATACACATATACGTTTATGGGGTGAATTTGTATCTGCAGAATTATATTTGCAGATACGTTCTATTTTGCTCAAAAATTGCATAACGTACAGTCAATTCATGTAATATTCTATAAATTCCACTTAAGAAATAGAACCAGTCTGACTCAAGATTGGGATAGAGACAGACTTTAATGCAATGTTTGAGCTAAGATGCCACCTTTGGTTAGAAAACCTGAAGTTTTCTTGAGTAGGTGACTTAAAAGTAGTTCTGGGATTTACATATGAAAGAACTGAAACAAGCAAACTTATTGTAAAAGATGAAAAACTTAATTTAGATTAATCATTTCAGCTGCATAAAAATGTCATCTTTTGTTATAAATTTTGTGTCCTCTGATCTTATACTCTACAACCATCTGATGAAGAAGCAGCGCTCTGAAAGCTAGTGCTTCGAAATAAATTTGTTGGACTATAACCTGGTGTTGTATGATTTTTAACGAAATACACCTTCTTTACCTATATGAGTGCAGCTTCACCTCTCATCCCCTGGCACTCAGTAGCAGCAATGCCTGCCATCTCTCGGGTGCTCTGAAACCACAACCATCAAGAAGGATAAGGGCCGCAGATACATGGGACAACCAACCATGGTCAAGTTCTGTTGTAAACCACCCACTATCCTGATTTGGAAATATATTGCTGTTCATTCAGTGTCACTGTTTCAAGTTCCTCCCCAGTGACATTGTAAATCTACCTCCAGCACATGGACTGCAGAGGTTCAATGCGGCAGCTCACTACCACCTTCCTGAAAGGCAACAAGGGATGGGCAATCAGTACTGACTCAAACACATTCCAGGAATAAATTAGAATGAAAAATATTGTCCAAACGTGGCCAATGCTGGACACTGAGTTTTGGGTTTTGTGAGTGCAGGCTGTACCTTGAAGAAAGTGAGGACTGCAGATGCTGGAGATCAGAGTTGAGAGTGTGGTGCTGGAAATGCATACCCGGTCAGGGAGCATCCGAGGAGCAGAAGAATTGATGTTTTGGGCATTCCTCATGAAGTCCAAAACATTGATTTTCCTGCTCC
>NW_025203449.1:7277-8547 GCF_004010195.1 Chiloscyllium plagiosum
GAAACTGCATTGGACAGCCATGTAAGTTCAAGAGCAAGTCAGAGGCCAGGAATCCAACAGTGGGTAACTCAACTCCTGGCTCTCAAAGATCTGTCCACCAGCTGTAAGCTGGAATTCAAGAGTGTGTGGGAATACACTACTGAAATAATCGAGGACAAAATGGCCCACTATTACATCGCATACATCCATCCTCTCCACCATTGTTTACCATCAACAAATTACACTGCAAAAATTCAACAAAGCTTATTATACAGCACATTCCAAACCCACCTGGATGGACAAAGGCAGCAGGGACACGTGAAAAGCGCAGTCTGCAAACTTCCTCATGCATTACGTCCGATTGATGTACAATCATGAGTGGACTACAATTCTTAACTCCTCAATTCAGAAATCAGTCTCGGTCCAAATGCATGAAGACATGGAAACCAGCCAGGCTTGGGCTAACAAATGACAAGTGACATTGGTGTCACAGAAGCGCAATCAATAGTCATCGCCAATGAGAGAGACTCTGGATCCTTGACATTCAATGACATTGCCACTGAGAACACTCATTACCATTAACCAAAAACTGAGTTGGACTCATCAAATAAATACAGTGGTTTCAGACGCAGATCAAAGTATCTGCAGCAAATAGATCATCTCCTGATACCCTAAACCCTGTCATCCATCTGCAAGTCGGGTGTGTGATGGAGCACCTGGATGGACGTAGCTTGACATCATTCAAAACAGCCATCTTAATAGATATCACATCCACAAACAAAGTCACCCCACCATCAATGCAAAGTACTGGTAACATGCATGTTAAATAGGATGTGTTGCACATACTTACTCAGCCCCTAAAAAGGGCACATTCATCACACAAGATAACAAATGGCAAGAAGCACAAGTTCAGTTGATGCGTGGGGACATCATGGCCTTGTATCAGGGATCAAACCTAAACAGCAGCAGATAGGCAGGGCGCTAAGCAATTTTACAACATCCAGTCATGATCGGTGGAGGACCAACTAAAAACAGATCACACAAATATTTCTTATTGATTGGAAAAGCAATCCATTAATGCAAACGATAAGATTAAATATTTCCAACAGTCTCAGCCACAATTGCTATGGGGATGGTCCATCTTAGGGTCCTGCAGGGTCATTCAGCAAATTCCATTCATTCCATGTGACATTGAGAAATGGGTTGCAACACTGGGTACTGCAAAGGGCCCTGCCAAGATCCCTGGAATACAGTGGTTAGATTGAACCTTATTGGTGATGGTCAATTCCTG
>NW_025203450.1:0-8548 GCF_004010195.1 Chiloscyllium plagiosum
GAACGGTCTCTGCGGAAGGCGGAAAGAGGTGGGGAGGGAAATATATTCCTGGGGGTGGGGTCCGTTTGGAGGTGCCGGAAATGTCGGCGGATGATTTGGTTTACCTAAACTGTTGCTGTCACTCTGCATCATAAACAGGCTGCCCGGCCAACTGAGCAAACAAACCCCCTAATGGAAAGGCCAAAGACAGAATAGATTCCCCACAGTATGGAAACAGGCCATTTGGCCCAACAAGTCTACACCGACTCACTGAAGAGTAACCCACCCAGACTCATTCCCCTGCCCTAGATTTACCCCTGACTAGTGCACCTAACACTACAGGCAATTTCGTGTGGCCAATTCACCTGACCTGCACATCTTTGGATTGTGGGAGGAAACTGGAGCACCCACAGACATGGGGAGAACATGCAAACTCCACACAGACAGTCGCTAGAGGCTGGAATCGAATCCGGGTCCCTGGCGCTAACCACTGTGCCGCCCCAAAGTTAGATTAATTAAGCTTTTGCTGGCATCCTTCATGCAATTAAGGTGAGGTCCATACGTGAAGGTGAAAGGAAACCTCCTTCTCTAGTCTTCAACAATAAAAACTGAAATACCCAAGAGTACATTACTGTTACTACCTCAGAATCAGGACTTTCCCTGCCTTTTCAAATCAGTTTCCGTGGAAAGCCAGTAGCCCACTGTGCCTGTGCCTGTGCCTGTGCCTGCACCTGCTTTTTTTAAAAAAAACTTGCCCACTTACACCCACTCCCTATTCTTTCCTTCTGAGTATCTATCCAATTCCCCTTTGAAAGTTCGTGTTAACTCTGTTTGCATCACCCTCCCAGGGAACACATTCCAGATTATAACTCACCCACTCAGTTCTTTTGTCAACTGACTTCTGAGGAAACTGGTTTCCTGCTGGCCCTTCCTCCTTTCATTCCAAATTACAGCTACTCCATAACCTGCAGAGACACATCTGTAATAATAACAATGAATTTGCTTCGATCGTGCTGAGAAGGCACTTGGCTGTGACAACCACTAGTTTAAAAGCAAAAATCTGACAAGTCTGGAGATGGACTGCAGGTCAATCAGTCTTCGAAAGAAAATGATGATTAAGAATTTGGGTGGGTCTCTTCTTCAGAAAGAATCTAGGATCCTGCCAAATTGTCAGCCTATCCTTTCTGTTTCAAATACTGGCAGCTTCCAGGCCTAATTCATTTCTGCCTGACTGTGTCTGGCTTGAGATTTCCCTTCCTTTGCAATAACTCTGCTGCAGGAGACACTGCACTTGGCACAGTCACGTTTAACTAGAAAGCAAACAGTTTCTTCTGCTCCTAGTCCTCAAGCAGATACTTTGAAAGGACTAACTGGTTTTAACTAACACCCTTTTCAACTCAAGATTGTCCAAAGCATTTCATAGCCATTTTAAAATACTCACTGCTGTAATGGAGGAAACACAGCAGCCAATGTTTCCACAACAAAGATACTGTAATGATCAAATGGGATGTTTTGCCAAATTTCAAGGTGCTGTGGAAATGATAAATAATAAGATAAAAGGCATTCAGCAAGTCTTGAGCAGTGAATCGCCAATAGTCCATCCAGCTCACTCTTCCAAACATCACGTTGCCAAAATTCCCTAAACTTTCACAAGCTTAACCTGACAGCAAATTCTTGAATCCTGCAGTCACCAAGAGAACAGCAATAACTTGCATTTATAGAACTCATTCAATGTAGTCAAATGTATCAAGGACATTCACTGTTGTGTAACCAACCAAAGAATAGTATCAAATCAAAAAGGAGAGAGAACTGGGCATGTAAACAAATGCCTGATCAAACAAACAGGTTTCTAGCAGAATCTTAAAGGACAAGGTTAAAAATCACACAATACTGGAGTACTTCCAAATAAACCTGTTGAATTATAACCTAGTGCTGTGCGATTTTTAAACTTTGTCCACCCCAGTCCAACACCGGCACCTCCACATCATAGCTACCTTAAAGAACAAGTGCAAAGCGAAAATGCTTGGAAGGCATCTTC
Source organism: Chiloscyllium plagiosum (assembly GCF_004010195.1). NCBI lineage: Eukaryota > Metazoa > Chordata > Chondrichthyes > Orectolobiformes > Hemiscylliidae > Chiloscyllium > Chiloscyllium plagiosum. The sequence goes on from NW_025203450.1 coordinate 2,018, forward strand.
CAGAGACTGGGACCCAAATGGCTGGTGGGACAGTCATTCAATGGACGAGCGATGGGAAAGGGCATGGGATCCAAAAGCAGGCCAGAATCCCTGAATTCAGAGCAATGGAGAAGGTGACAGAGGGAGAATAAGATGAGGTCTTGAAGAGATGGGAATGCTAGTTACAATATTTTAAACATGAGGCCTTGCTGGACCTTGAAGGAAGTAAAATAGATCACCAAGCACAGGCATTTAAGGTGCATTGTGGTATGCCTCATGGTCAGTATACTGTGAGCAGATATGCTAATATCAGGGTGATCTGAGGGTTTATACATCAGGTGCCACCTGAGTGGAGATCAGTTGAAGCATGATGTGCTGTTGAATGCATGTTCCTCTGCTGTAACATAGTATCTTAACTTTAGCCAATATACTGATGTGTCTGAAGAATGCAATGTTTGTATATATTAATAAGTTGTAATAAATATCTGTTGAATCTTTCAATAACACATTATCCATAGAAAGTTTTCATCACAACAGATTACATTCTATTATCACATCAGATAAAATATCCCACTGGTGAATGAAGGTGGAAGAGTTTGATAGATTCCATCCCCCATTTGTTTAAAATCAATTTGTTCCATTCTGTGAAATGCCTGAAAAAGTCTTTCAGGACTCTCTCCATTTCTAAAGTGAACAATCACTCTTCAAAATTGCCCCCATAAGACCTCCTCTGGATTCCTTCCAATAACTATTATGTTATAAAGGACCAGACAGAACACAGACTGCAAGATCAAGCTTCATCAAGCAGATTAAAATTCAAAATCACCTCCTGCGACCTATAATTCAGCACCATTCTTCAATCACCCACAAACATGGAACCAATGAGTTTAAATGACCTTTCGAGCAAAACACCCAGTTTTCTTTGCTGTTTCAGTGGCTGAAACGCATCCTCATTTAAAATCTAATCCATTTTGTCACCCCTCACCTAATCCCATGATTTTATATTAAACTCTATCCAATACTGACCCACCTTGTCCAGGGCTCTTTTGATCATCACACTAATTAAATTGGCCAGTAGCCAAATTAATGATGTGTGGAACCACAGACTCCTTGGTCAGCATACATATTTTCATAATGGTAACTTCCATGCAGCTCAGTACTTTGAGCCATTTCCCTTCTCTTTAGACTCGTATTTTGTATACTTTCACAATTTTTGATTGCCTCAGTCATGTGTGTAGACAACCCAAGCCTGGGGCCATTCTATACCCTGCAATCCACCTGCTGCTTTGTTACTGAGTGCCAGTAACATTATTAACTCTTACCATCAGTACCTTAAAATTGACAGGCATATCACAGATGAGGTAAAAGTGTCTCTTTGAAATTATTTAGCATAGCTCATGCACTCCTCTGATTTAAAATCTAACAATTGCAACTCATCTTCCCTCTTGCTACTTTATTTCATCACTAATACAAAAATCATTGCCCTAACACAATAAGAATTCCAAATTACTTCAAATTTCAAACCATGACTGAAAAATCATAGAAGCAAACGGCACAGAGGCTGAAATTTGATCCATTGATTCTGTGCACAAAATACAAGAGCAAGCAACTCACCTATTCCCATTATTCCACAAAGACTTCCTTAACTCAATGTTTTCTGTAGATGACGTAAACCCAGACCTGAATGCTGTTTTACTTCCGAATACCAGCTCAGCTGTCACTTCAGAACCTGCCTCCCACAAATAATTTGCAATGAAATTTTATTATGCAAAGAAGCTGATGAGGAATGCAGAATAGAGTGGGCAGGATTCCACAAGACATTCTTCAAAGAATTAGGTACAATCTTCACTGAACTGACACAGCCCCACACAATGTGCCACGACAAGGTTCAGACAAAATCATTATGACGCCTTTTTTTCTGTTGTTATCTTTCTCAACTTTACTGATATCAGTATCACTATAGTCAATGTTCTGCCAAACTTCCTCATCCTATTACCCCAAACTCCTAACTGCATCCCACACAGTTCTCCACAAACTCAAATTAATGTAATCACCACCTTCTTGTCAATTATTCTTTTCCAGAATCTCAAAATATCAACTTCATTTTTCCACAGCCTTCTTCACCCACCTAGTTTTTTTAAAAATCCAAATTTGGCATCATTATGAGGCACAGTTAACTCTAGTTAACTCTGTCTCTCTTACCTTTTGATGTTGAAACTGCATGGACTTTGCTTTGTCACTGCAGCTCTCAATGTTACAACCTGCGCCCCCCAAAAATACAAGATTTTGTCACTAGGTTCATCAGAAAAATAACACAGCAAATTCAAATAGTTTTTTTTATAAAAAAAAGCATCTTCCTGTAACATATTAAGAATCTTGCATAAAACAGGTACTTCCTATAATTGTCACACAAGTTTCCTGAAACACTCCTTCCATCAAGTAATAGTCTTATCATTTTAAAGCAGCCTCTCACTCAGTGAGCAGTCATTCTCAATCAAGATATCACACGCATTTACAAATGCAAACTTCTGTGCCATGTTTTACTAATGAGGCCAGAATATCGACAATGTCTTAAATCAATTTTCCACAAACAAAACCAAGATTTTAATCAACTTGATCTTTAAGTAAAGCTAATCTTCCATTTTAGAAGTGCAGAGTAAATGGGACTGGTTTCTCTTTTCAGGCAACATACCTACAATTTAGTAAATATGTTAAAGTGTAATATCCTGCTCCTAAAGCAGTGACCCTCTGTCTTACTGCATGATGAACATTTGCGTAGTAATTCAACAATTTCAGCTGCAGCTGCCTCTCAACTCAATCTGGATAGTGAAATGGTTGTTTCATGACTAACAGCTTCATAACAGAATTACAAAATAAAGAATGACGTCTCGACACATAAGGAGATTAGGCCAGTTCGCCAACAGCTTGGTCAATGAAGAAATTTGTAAGGTGTGTCCCAAAGTAGGAAGCAAGGCCCAGCAGTAATGGAACGAATTCCACAGCTAATGGCCTAGGCACTTGCAGGCTCAGTCACCACTGATGGAGCAACTATACCTGCGGGCTGACCAAAGACCACATCTGAAATAGTCCATTATGTTATTACTGTTGTTATCACTGTTGCATACTGTACATTTTGGTCCTTAAAGAATAAATGTGACAATCATCTTACAAGGTTAGGAGAGTCAAGGCTTTGATACCCACAAGTAAAGCTAACTCCTCCAAGGAACTGGTTGATACAATTGGGCTAAGCATCCCCAGAGTAACGAACAGGAAAGTCAGCCAGTGACCCCTGCTGAGAGAGGCAGGTGTACATACTGCAAGTAAGGATGCTCTTGGGCTCAACTGCAATTTGTCTCGTTTGCTCAATCATTAAACTGCAGTACAGCATTCGCAACTTTGGCATAGAACGGCCAGTTCAGTGAGGATAGTTATTCTCTGTGAAATCATACCAAAGAGCTCAGTAGCTGAGTTATGATACCAGACAACCAATCATCGACTGAGAATCCAAATCCCTGCCTGGATTCGCAGGATGTTGAAATCGTTAGCTCGGCTGAAATTACTGTCCACTCTTAGTTGCCCTTGAGAAGTGCTTGTCTCAGTTTCAAATCAGTGAGTAGCTTGTCAAGAGTCAACCACATTGCTGTAGGACTGGAGTCACATGTAGGACTGATTGGGTAAGATGCAAAGATTTGATTTCTGAAAAGATGGTTAGATACAGCAAAAATTGACAGGCTGAGGGTCACTTTTACTGCTGACACTGGTTCCCGAAAGTGTTAAAAACTTCCAGATTTACTTTTTAAATTAAAGTCATCCTACTCTGGCAAGCTATGAAATTGAATTTCATAAACCTGCCTTTGAGCTGGCACTGCAGAAAATGAACACAAAAAGACTGCAGTAAAAATTCCAACAGCATTAACTAACACCCTTCAGGAAGGAAACCAGGTTACTGTGGTCCATATGACACCAGGCCTACACCATGGGGTTTGACTCTTAGAACAAGAAGAATATCCCAGTGTGATTCGCTGCCTTTAGGAGAAAATTGGTGGGGAAGGGGGCCTATAATTATATTTTTTCTGTATTACTATTAGATTGGGCAAGATGTTGAGAAGACTCAGAATAGATCCATTGAGCTTCCCTGAAAAAAACATTGCTGTTTAATTCTAAGAACTGGGATGTTGCAATACTCTCCTGACCTCGTATGTCAAAACTGTTGGGTACAATCCAAGATTTTGACAAGGTGCTGTCTCTGACATTCCTGCAGGTGAACTAGGAGACATCACACAATCACCAACAGTTAGCATACCACTGCAGTAAATGTCAAAAATTGATACAACACAGGAGGCACCCATTTGACCCACACAGCCTGCACTAACACTTTTGGTCAATCTCTCCAATAACTCAATCCCTCCTGCATTTACCCTGCAGTCCTGATATTCCAGCCCCTTTTAATTTTACAGTTTCCTTTAGAATGCAATTACTGAAAACTTCCTTTGCCACTCTCTCAGGTAGTGCATTTCAGATCATAGCTTTCCTGATGCTGCCTTCAATCTTGACTTTGCTGGTAAATGACCTTCTTGCTGCTAGAATTGCTGATTTCTCAACCAAAATCCTTCATGATTGTAAAACAGTGGCAAGGACAATTCCACTTACAGGAAGAGGGGATGGGGGGGAAATATTCTGGAGCCCCACACTTGATTTTTAATCCATGACCTCAAATTACCCTAAGGTCTGCAACAAAATTCAGTCAAGAATAAAACTTAAAAGGATTTCTCTCCATCAATAACACTGAAATGTGGAATGATTCAGCCTCCTCTAAACCCCTCTCCAGTTGTCCTGTTGAGTGGACAAGATTAGAACTCACACCACACCAGGTTATAATCCAGCAGGTTTATTTGAAATCACAAGCTGCACTCCAAAAGCTTGTGATTTCAAATAAACCTGCTGGACAGTAATCTGATATGGTGCAACTTCTGACCTTGTCCACGCCAGTCCAACACCGGCACCTCCACATCAAATCACCCTGAGCAGTGGGTCTGCAACTGAGGGTAAAACTGAAAGGATTTCTCTCCACCGATGACACTGAAATGTGGAATGATTCAGTCTCCCCTTAACCCCAATTGTCCTGTTGAGTGGACGAGGTCGTCACACCAGACTATAGCCAACGGTTGACCCTGAAGTGTCCTCCCCTATGTCCTGTTGAGTCGACGTTCCGGGCATAATGTGTGCTTTTTGTTTTCCTCCAGCGACACACATTTCGCCCCTGACTCTGTCCCTCAGTTTTCTCCCTGTGGGGGTATAATGTCACCTTTGGATTCTGGTTAAACAGGGCTAACAGTCCCCCTAACCCTCCCTCCCCGAGAGTCGGGTTAACAGCAGCGAGGGTTTCTTTGTACCTTCTGATGGTGTAACCTTCCTGCAGCTGGGAGATCTGCACCAGGCAGCCGGCCGATGTGTCCAGCTCCACGGAATGTCTCTTGGCTGCTGGGTCGCTGCAGCTTTTGGTGCGGAACAGTTTGCTGAGGCGGATTTTCAGGGCGCTCTTGCGGCTTTTCCCGGGCAGGCGACCCAGCAGCTTGTCCTCGGCGCCTCTCTGCAGCGACGGGCTGGGGGAGCTGGAGCAGCGGCTCAGCCGCACTTTGGACAGAGCTCCCGGACTCCCGGGCTCGGTCAGACCGGGGGAGGGAGCCGGAGGGGCGGCGGGAGAGGGAGGGTCATCCCCGGGGGAGCCGCTGCTGTCCGCTCCCCCTCCTCCGGCTTCCAGCTCGATCCCCTCCAGCACCAGCAGCGCGTCGCTGGTCTCGGTCGGCTCCTCCTCGCTCGGGGAACGGCTCCCGGAGCTCTCCCCGGTCCCCGCGGCTCCCTCCGCCGCCTGCGAGCACTGCCAGGCCGGCAGCGAGGGCCACTCCCCCCCGGCGCCCGCCACCGAGAAGCCGCCAAAGTCCCGGGCCAGGTCGAAGCAGACCCGCTCCTCCCGGCGGCGGCAGCAGCAGCCTCCGCCTCTCGGGCCTGCAGCTCCCGGGGAGCCCGGGGGAGAGCGAGCTTCACCCCGGGAGCAGTCCCCGCGCTCCCCGGGGCCGGGGCCAGGGCCGGGGCCGCTCCCGCTCCCGGGCCCGGGCCCCCGCAGCCCGTCCTCCGGCCGAACCAAGTTCCGGAAAACCATCAGCTGCGGCCGCGACCCTTTTGTTCCGGGGAAGCCGAAAGGCTGCAGCTTACAGGCGGCGGCGGCGGCGGCGGCATCCTGCAGCAGCGGGCGGCCGCTCCCGGGGAACGGCTTCAGGAGCGGGGCCGGGGCCGAGCCTGAGCCGGGGCCGCCTCCTTCCTCCAGAGCCGGGGGGAGAACATGCAGCAAAAACAGATCAGCCGCAGCCGGAGGATTCATGTCCTTCAGGAGCGGGGCTGTCCCTGTCCCTGTCCCTGTCCCTGTCCCGGGTCCGTGTGTGTCCGGGTCCGGGGGCGGCAGCGCGATCACTGACTGTTTACCCTCCTCCCGGTACCTGCTCCACCTCCAGACTCACTCTCTCACTCCCCTTCCATCCCCCACTGACTCTATCA
>NW_025203451.1:0-4574 GCF_004010195.1 Chiloscyllium plagiosum
CTGTGAGGGTGTCACGGTGACAGTGATGCAGTAAATGTGAGTGTGTCAGGGTGACACTGACGCAGAAAGTGTGAGGGTGTCAGGGTCACAGTGACGCAGTAATCGTGAGTGGGTCAGGGTGAGTGTCACGCAGTAAGTACGATGGGATCAGGGTGATAGTGACACAGTAACTGTGAGGATGTCACGGTGATAGTGACACAATATGTGTGAGGGGGGCACAGTGACAGTGACACAGTTATTGTGTGAGTTTCAGGGTGACAGTCACACAGTAATTGTGAGGATATCATGGTGACAGTGACGCAGTACGTGTGAGGGTGTCAGGGTGATAGTGACGCACCAAGTGTGAGGGGGCCAGGCTGGTGGCGACGCTGTACATGTGAGGGGGTGAGGGTGATACTGACACAGTAACTGTGAGGATGTCACGGTGATAGTGACACAGTATGTGTGAGGGGGTCACGGTGATAGTGACACAGTAAGTGTTAGGTTGTCAGGGTGACAGTGACGCAGTATGCATGAGTTAGTGAAACAGTATGTACGATGGGGTCAGGGTGATAGTGACACAGTAAGTGTGAGAGGGAGAGGCTTCGTAATGACACAGTAAGTACGATAGTGTCACTGTGACAGTGCCGCACTTATTGTGTGATTGTCAGGGTGACAGTGATGCAGTAAGTCTAAGAGGGAGAGGCTAGTAGTGACACAGAAAGTACAATGGGGTCAGGGTGTCAGTGACGCAGTAATTGTGATTAGGCCAGTGTGATAGTGACAAGCAAGTGTAAAGGGGCTCAGTGTGACAGTGACACACTAACTGTGAGGGGGTCAGTGTGATAGTGACGCAGAAAGTGTGAGAGGGAGAGACTGGTAGTGACACAGTAAGTACGATGGGGTGAGGTTGCTAGTGACGCAGTAAGTGTGAAGTCGTCAGGGTGACAATCACGCAGTTTTTGTGAGGGGGTCAGGGTGATGGTGGCGTAGTCATTGTAAGCGGGTCAGGGTGACAGTGACGCAGTAAGTGTAGGGGTGTTAGGGTGGTAGTGACGCAGTAAGTGTAAGGGTGTCAGGGTGAAAGTGAAACAGTAAGCGTGAGTTGGTCAGGGTGGAAGCCATGCAGTAAGTGTGAGGGGGTCAGTGTGATAGTGACGCAGTAACTGTGAGGATGTCACGGTGATAGTGATGTAGTTTGTGTGAAGGGGTCATGGTTACAGAGAGAGGGAGAGGCCTGGTAGTGACACAGTAAGTACGATGGGGTCAGGGTGACAGTGACCGCAGCAGGTGTGAGAGGGTCAGGGTGACAGTCACACAGTAAGTGTGAGGGGGCCATGGTGATAGTGATGCAGTAATTGTGAGGGGGTCAGGGTGATAGAGACACAGTAAGTGTGAGGGGGTCGTGGTGATAGTGACGCAGTATGTGTGAGGATGTCACGGTGATAGTGACGCAGTATGTGTGAGGGGGTCATGGAAACAGTGACACAGTAAGTGTCAGAGGGATAGGCTGATAGTGACACAGTAAATACGATGGGGTCAGGGTGGCAGTGACGCAGTAAGTGTGAGGAGGTCAAGGAAACAGTGACACAGTAAATGTGAGAGGGAGAGGCTGGTACTGACACAGTAAGTACGATGGGGAAAGGGTGACAGTAACTCAGTAAGTGTAAGGGGGTCACGGTGAGCGTGACGCAGTTATTGTGTGGCTGTCAGGAGGACAGTGACACAGTAACTGTGAGGGTGTCACGGTGACAGTGACGCAGTAATCGTGAGTGGGTCAGGGTGACTGTCACGCAGTAAGTTTGAGGGGGTCAGATGGTAGTGACACAGTAACTGTGGGGATGTCACGGTGAGGGTGACACAGTATGTTTGAGGGGGTCACGGTGACAGTGACACAGTAAGTGTGAGAGGGAGAGGCTGTAAGTGACACAGTGAGTACGTTAGGGTCATCATGACATGACGCATTAAGTATGAGGGGGTCACGGTGACAGTGACAGTTATTGTGTGAGTGTCAGGGTGACAGTGACACAGTAACTGTGAGGATGTCATGGTGACAGTGACGCAGTAAGTCTGACAGGGAGAGGTGAGGAGTGACACAGAAAGAACAATGGGGTCAGGGTGGCAGTGGCGCAGTAAGTGTGAGGAGGTCAGGCTGATAGTGACGCACCAAGTGTTAGGGGGCCAGGGTGGTAGCGACGCTGTAAGTGTGAGGGGTTCCGGGTGATACTGACGCAGTATCTGTGAGGGGTCAGGGTGACAATGACACAGGAAATGTGAGGCGGTCAGGAAGATAGTGACACAACGACACTGAGGGATCAGGCTGATAATGATACAATAATTGAGAGTCAGTCAGGATGATAGTAACATAGTCATTTTGAGGGGGCCAGGTGACAGAAGCGCAGTAAGTGTGAAAGGAGAGGCTGGTAGCGACACAGTAAGTACGATGGGGTCAGGGTGGCAGTGATGCAGTAAGTGTAAGGGTGTCAGTGTGACAGTCACGCACGAAGTGTGAGGGAGTCAGGGTGATAGTGACACAGTAAGTGTGAGGGGTCAGGTTGAAAGTGACGCAGTACATGTGAGGGGGTCAGGCTGATATTGACGCAGTAAGTGTGAGGGGATCAGGGTGACAGTGACGCAGTGCTTGTGAGGGGGTCAGGCTGATACTCATAATTTACGTGTGAGGATGTCACGGTGATAGTGACGCAGTGAGTGTGAGGGAGTAAGGCTGGTAACAATGCAATAAGTGTGAGGGCTAGAGGCTGGTAGTAACGCAGTAAGTGTGAACGTGTCAGGGTGATAGTGATGCAGTCATTGTGAGAGGGTCGGGGTGATAGTGACGCAGTGAATGTGAGGGGGTAAGTCTGATAGTAGCACAGTAAGTGTAGGAGTTTTAGGGTGATAGTGACGCAGTAAGTGTGAGGGGGTCAGGGTGATAATGACGCAGTGCATGTGAGGGGGTAAGGCTGATATTGACGCAGTGAGTGTGTGGGGTTCAGGGTGACAGTGACGCAATAAATGTGAGGGGGTCAGTGTGATAGTGACGCAGTAATTGTAAGGAGTCAGGGTGATAGTGACGTACCAAGTGTGAGGGGGTCAGGGTGATAATGACGCAGTCTGTGTAAGGGGGTCAGGGTGACAGTCACGCAGTAAGCGTGAGGGGGTCAGGGTGGTAGTGATGCAGTAATTGTGACGGGATCAGAGTGATAGAGACACAGTAAGTGTGAGGGGGTCAAGGTGACAGTCCTGCAGTAAGTGCAAGGGTGTCAGGGTAATAGTGACACAGTAAGTGTGAGGATGTCACGGTGATAGTGACACAGTAAGTGTGAGGGGGCCAGCCTGGTAGCGAATCAGTAAGTGTGAGGGGGTCAGGCTGATATGGACGCAGTAAGTGTGATGGGGTCAGGTTGATCGTGCCGCTATAAGTGTGATGGGATGAGGGTGTCAGTGACACAGTAAGTGTGAAAGGGAGAGGCTGTTAGTGAAACAGTAAGTACGATGGGGTCAGGGTGATAGTGAAGCAGTAAGGGGGTCAGGGTGATACTGACGCAGTAACTGTGAGGGGTTCAGGGTGACAACGACACAGTAAATGTGAGGGGGTCAGCTTGACCATGACGCAGCAAGTGTGAGGGGAAGAGTCTGGTAGTGACGCAGTAAGTGCAAGGGGGCGGCTGATAGTGACGCAGTAAATGTGATTGGGCCAGTGTGATAGTGATGCAGTAAGTGTGAGGGGGTCACGTTGGTATTCATGCAGTAAGTGTGAGTGGGTCAGGGTGACAGTGACGCAGTAAGTACGATGGGGTCAGGGTGACAGTAACGCAGTAATTGTGAGGGGGTCAGGATGACAGTGACGCAGTAAGTATGATGGGGTCAGGGTGACAATGACGCAGTAAGTGTGAGGGGGAGAGGCTGGTAGTAGCACAGTAAGTACGATGGGGTCAGGGTGGCAGTGACACGGTAAGTGTGAGCGGGTCAGTGTGATAGTGATGCAGTAAATGTGAGTGTGTCAGGGTGACAGTGACGCAGTGCGTGTGAGGGGGTCAGGCAGTTACTGACGCAGTACATGCGAGGGGGTCAGGCTGATATTGACGCAGAAAGTGTGAGGGGATCAGGGTGACAGTGACGCAGTGCTTGTGAGGGGGTCAGGCTGTTTTTCATAATTTACGTGTGACGGGGTCAGGGTGATCGTGACGCAGTGAGTGTGAGGGAGTAAGGCTGGTAACGATGCAATAAGTGTGAGGGCTAGAGGCTGGTAGTAACGCAGTAAGTGTGAACGTGTCAGGGTGATAGTGATGCAGTCATTGTGAGAGGGTCAGGGTGATCGTGATACAGTAACTATGAGGATGTCACGGTGATAGGGATGCAGTATGTGGGAGGGGGTAGCGGTGACATTGACGCAGTAAGTGTGAGAGGGAGAGGCTGTTAGTGACACAGTAAGTAGGATAAGGTCATGGCGACAGTGACGCAGTAAGTGTGAGGGCGTCAGGCTGATAGTGACGCAAGACGTGTGAGGTGGCCAGGCTGGTAGCGATGCAGTAAGTGTGAGGGGGTCAGGATGATACTGACGCAGTAACTGTGAGGGGGTCAGGGTGACAATG
>NW_025203451.1:5680-8549 GCF_004010195.1 Chiloscyllium plagiosum
AAGTGTGAGGGGGTCAGGGTGATAATGACGCAGTGCATGTGAGGGGGTAAGGCTGATATTGACGCAGTGAGTGTGTGGGGTTCAGGGTGACAGTGACGCAATAAATGTGAGGGGGTCAGTGTGATAGTGACGCAGTAATTGTAAGGAGTCAGGGTGATAGTGACGTACCAAGTGTGAGGGGGTCAGGGTGATAATGACGCAGTCTGTGTAAGGGGGTCAGGGTGACAGTCACGCAGTAAGCGTGAGGGGGTCAGGGTGATAGTGATGCAGTAATTGTGACGGGATCAGAGTGATAGAGACACAGTAAGTGTGAGGGGGTAAAGGTGACAGTCCTGCAATAAGCGTGAGGGTGTCAGGGTGATATTGAGGCAGTAAGTGTGACGGGGTCAGGATGATAGTGACAAAGTAAGTGTAAGGGGGTCGGGGTGATAGTGACACAGTAACTGTGAGGAGGTCACGGTGATAGTGACGCAGTATGAGTGAGGGGGTCACGGATACAGTGTCAGAAGGATAGGCTTGTAGTGACAGAGTAAGTACGAATGGGTCAGGGTGACAATGCGGCTGTAAGTGTGAGGGGGAGAGGATGGTAGTAGCAAAGTAAATAGGATGGGGTCAGGGTGGCAGTGACGCAGTAAGTGTGAGCGGGTCAGGGTGATAGTGATGCAGTACGTGTGAGTGTGTCAGGGTGACAGTGATGCCGTGCGTGTGAGTGGGTCAGGCTGATACTGACGCAAAACATGCGAGGGGGTCAGGCTGATATTGACGCAGTAAGTGTGAGGGGGTCAGGATGACAGTGACGCAGTGCTTGTGAGGGGGTCAAGCTGATACTGATAATTTACGTGTGAGGGGGTCAGGGTGAACGTGACGCAGTGAGTGTGAGGGAGTAAGGCTGGTAACGATGCAATAAGTGTGAGGGCTAGAGGCTGGTAGTAACGCAGTAAGTGTGAACGTGTCAGGGTGATAGTGATGCAGTCATTGTGAGAGGGTCAGGGTGATCGTGATACAGTAACTATGAGGATGTCACGGTGATAGGGATGCAGTATGTGGGAGGGGGTAGCGGTGACATTGACGCAGTAAGTGTGAGAGGGAGAGGCTGTTAGTGACACAGTAAGTAGGATAAGGTCATGGCGACAGTGACGCAGTAAGTGTGAGGGCGTCAGGCTGATAGTGACGCAAGACGTGTGAGGTGGCCAGGCTGGTAGCGATGCAGTAAGTGTGAGGGGGTCAGGATGATACTGACGCAGTAACTGTGAGGGGGTCAGGGTGACAATGACACAGTAAATGTGAGGGGGTCAGGGTGACCATGACGCAGTGTGTGTGAGGGAGTCAGGCTGGTAGCGACGCAGTAAATTTGTGGGGTAGTGGCTGGGTATTGATTCAGTAAGTATGAGTGGGTCAGGGTGACAATGACGCAGTAAGTACGATGGGGTCACGGTGACATTGACGCAGTAATTGTGAGGGGGTCAGGATGACAGTGACGCAGTAAGTATGATGGGGTCAGGGTGACAATGACGCATTAAGTATGAGGGGGAGAGGCTGGTAGTAGCACAGTAAGTACGATGGGGTCAGGGGGCAGTGACACAGTAAGTGTGAGCGGGTCAGTGTGATAGTGATGCAGTAAATGTGAGTGTGTCAGGGTGACAGTGACGCAGTGCGTGTGAGGGGGTCAGGCTGTTACTGACGCAGTACATGCGAGGGGGTCAGGCTGATATTGACGCAGTAAGTGTGAGGGGGTCAGGGTGACAGTGACGCAGTGCTTGTGAGGGGGTCAGGCTGATACTGATAATTTACGTGTGAGGGGGTCAAGGTGAACATGACGCAGTGAGTGTGAGGGAGTAAGGCTGGTAACGATGCAATATGTGTGAGGGCTCGAGGCTGGTAGTAACGCAGTAAGTGTGAACGTGTCAGGGTGACAGTGATGCAGTCATTGTGAGAGTGTCCGGGTGATAGTGACGCAGTGAATGTGAGGGGGTCAGTCTGATAGTAACGCAGTAAGTGTGGGGTTTTAGGTTGATAGTGACGCAGTCAGTGTGGGTGTGTAAGTGTGACAGTGACGTAGTAATTGTGAGTGTGGTCTGGCTGATAGTGACACAGTAAGCGTGAGGGGGCAGGGTGATTCTGACGCACCAAGTGTGAGGGGGCCAGGCTGGTAGCGACGCAGTAGGTGTGAGGGGGCAGGGTGACAGTGACGCATTAAATGTGCGGGGGTCAGGGAGATTCTGACGCAGTAAGTGTGAGAGGGTCAGGATGACCATGACGCAGTGAGTGTGAGGGAGTCAGGCAGGTAGCGACGCAGTAAGTGTGTGGGTTAGTGGATGGTAGTGATGCAATAAGTGTGAGGAGGTCAGGGTGATAATGACGCAGTCATGATAAGGGGGTCAGGGTGATAGTTAGGCAGTAAGTGTGAGGGGGTCAGGGTGATACTAACGCAGTGCGTGTGAGGGGGTCAGGCTGATATTGACGCAGTGAGTATGAGGGGTTCAGGGTGACAGTGATGCAGTGCGTGTGAGGGGGTCAGGCTGATACTGATGCAGTGCGTGTGAGGGGTAGAGGCTGCTAGTAACGCAGTAAGTGTGAATGTGTCAGGGTGATAGTGATGCAGTCATTGTGAGAGAATCAGGGTAAGAGTGACGCAGTAAATGTGAGGGGTCAGGCTCATAGTAGCGCAGTACGTGTACGGGTTTTAGGGTGGTAGTGACACAGTCAGTGTGATTGTGTAAGAGTGACACTGACAGTAATTGTGAGGGGGTCTGGTTGATAGTGACAAAGTAAGTGTGAGGGACTAGGATGACAGTGATGCAGTAAGTGTGAGGGGGTCAGGCTGATACTGACGCAGTACATGCGAGGGGGTCAGGCTGATATTGACGCA
>NW_025203452.1:0-2836 GCF_004010195.1 Chiloscyllium plagiosum
GTGGGTCAGCAGTGCAGCTGACTGAGTGAAACCTCTCCCGTACATGGGGCAGTGAATGGCGTCTCTCCCTTGTGGACCCTCTCGTGCGTCTCCAGATGGCTGATCCGACTGAAGCCCTTCCTACACACTGAGCAGGAGAATGGCCTCTCCCGGTGTGAATGCGTTTGTGGGTTTCCAGCAGGGATGGGGAAGGGAATCCATTCCCACAGACCCCACATTTCCAACGTTTCCCCTTTGGAGGGAGCTTTCCTTGTGTTGCTCTGGGATTGAAATTACAAACAGAACGGGTACATAGCCTTTCCCACCTTGAGGGGTGAGACTTTGATTCCTCCAAGCTGAGTAAATGGTTTGAAGCACTTTTCACAGTCAGCGCACTGAATCTCCCTCACTCGGTGTCTCAGTATTCTTCCTGCCACAGGACTGTCCAAAATCTCTCAAAAAAACAAAAGCAAACATGCCTTCTTGATTGGAATGGCTGCTGATATTCAAGTCCCAATGAATCAAGTGGCTCTGTCAGAAGTTTCTGTATCATTTGCTGTAAGATTTCTTTCTGCACGTCTTCTTGCAAAGAAAAATCACAAAATAAGTGATCACTGTCAGTACAGTTAATGAACATAACATTGGTGGCAATTCCTGTAGATTGCCAGATGTCTGCTGATCACATATTATCCAGGCCACAGAAACCTGAAAACACTCATGCAGCCAGATAGCCTGGGCTGTGCATGGAGGAAAAGTTCATTTCAGTGACAATAACATGGAACAAACTGCCTACAAAGATGCTGGAAATGGAGCTGAATCAAGGATATGAAAATGAAATGTTAAGGCTGGTTGAGAAAAGAAAGGCAGTAAAATTGCTGAATGACTTCCTGCTGACCTATTAAATAAAAAATTATGACAAAAAAGGACGTAACTCCATTCCTACATTAGACGGTGAATAATAATTGCAAAGAAACTTTTACAACAGCCAACAATATCAGATATACACCATATTGAACAAAGAACAAAGAAAGTTTACAGCCCAGGAACAGGCCCTTCAAGCCTGAGCCGATCCAAATGTACTGTCTGAACCTGTCGGTCAATTCCTAAGCATCTGTATCCCTCTACTCCCCACCCACTCATGCATTTATCCAGATGCATCTTTCATGCATCGAGGGTGCCTGCCTCTACCACCTCTGCTGGCAACGCGTTCCAAACGACCACCATCCTCTGTGTGAAGTAAAACGCGTTTTTGCTTTGAATAAGTGCTGCCCTTGCCGCGTTCATTGTAACGGGAGCTCTGCCGCATCCCTAATTCAGGCAGTCGGATCTCGTTAACTGAAGCTGCTTTTTGAGAATATTGACTGGCCGTTTTTGCACAAGGCAGTATAAGAAACAAGGGCTCGTCCGGGATTTGAACCCGGGATCTCTCGCATGCCCACGCACCAGAACGCCCGAAGCAAGAATCATACCCCGAGACCAACGAGCCACAGGCCCCAGGCGTCTCACATTTTTTGAGCAATGTGCCAATCCCGTAAATACTGTTCAGTTCCTTGTGAATCTCACCTTTTCGTTGTGAACATGAGGAAAGGAGCAATCCTTTTCTAAGGTGCAAACTGTATACGTGCCAAACTGAGGGAATACGCAAGCAAAATAGCTTTAAGAGAGATAGAAAGTATTTGAGCACCTTTGGAGTGTCTGCTCCCTCCCTGGATTCACTCCGGTTGCGACAAGTGAACAGTGTTTCGACCACCCCGACCACCCCTTCCCCCTCGCTGCTGGAGGATGGTATATGGAAAGGGGGAGACATTGCTTGGCTCCCAGATGTTGCCCAGAGGGAGGGAGTTTCACGCTGAAACTGACAGGGCTGCATCCGTATTGTGACGTCAACAATGGAGGGCGGGCCGGACAGCTGCTCTGCAGTTGAGGCACGTGTGGAGGGGAGGACACTTTGCAAATCCCACTCTCCTCTAAGTCAATGCAGTTTGAGTTCAAGCAAAGCAAGGGGTTTAAATATACTTTAGAAAACCTCCTTTGTGCCGTGGGAAAACTCCGGCCGCGGGAAATGCAGAATTACAGATTCATAGTAACAGAAGCAGGGGTAGGTCAACTCCGTCATTCATTAAGATCACAGCTCCACCAACCTGCACTATCCCGACTACCCTTAATTCCCCTACCATGCAAAAACACATCCAACTGTGTCTCCAATATACTTCATGAAGCTGTCTCAACTGCTCTCTTGGGTAGAGAATCCCATGGAGTCTCACAGAGTTACACAGATGTACAGCATGGAAACAGACCCTTCGGTCCAACTCATCCATGCAGCCCAGATATCCTAACCTAATCTATTCCCATTTGCCAGCACTTGGCCCAAATCCCTATAAAACCTTCCTACCCTCCAACCCTGGCAACATCCTTGTAAATCGTTTCTGCACCTTTTCTAGTTTCACAACATGTTTCTGATAGGAAGCAGACCAAAATTACATGCAATATTCCAAACGTGGCCTGACCAATGTTCTGTACAGTGGCAACATGAGCTCCCAACATCTATCCTCGATGCTCTGACCAACAAAGGAAAGCACACCAAACGCCTTCTTTACTATCCAATCTGCCTGCGTTTCTACTTTTAAGGAACTATCAACCTGAACTCCAAGGTCTCTTTGCTCAGCAACACTTCCAAGGAACTTACCATTAAGTGTAAAAGTCATGCTCTGATTTGATTTTCCAAAATGCAGCACCTCACATTTATCCACATTAACCTCCAACTGCCATTCCTCAGCCCATTGGCCCATCTGATCAAGGTCCCGTTGTGATCTGAGGTAACCTTCTTTGCTGTCCACTACACCTCCAATTTTGGTGT
>NW_025203452.1:5925-8550 GCF_004010195.1 Chiloscyllium plagiosum
AATGGGCAGGAGTTATACCTTGGGTCCACTCTTCCTTCATTCCCACCAAGCCTAACCCCATTCCCACCCCAATAGTCCAACGGCACTTTCCCCTGCAACTGCCGAATGTGTGACACCAGCCCATTTACCTGCTCCCTCCTCACTATCCAAGGGCCCAAACTTACCTTCCAGGTGAAGCAGCACTTTACCTGCACTTCCCACAACCCAGTCTACTGCATTTGCTGCTCATAATGTGGTCTCATCTACATTGGGGAAAACGAAGCATAAACTGGGTGACTGCTGCACAAAACATCTACGTTCTACCTGCAAAAAAGACCCTGAGGTTCCGGTTGCCTGCCAATTCCACACCCCACCCTGTTCCCTGGCCAACATCTCTGTCTCAGGTTTGCTGTCGTGTTCCAGCGAAGCTCAGCACCAGCAGAACGAAGAGCACCGAATATTACACTTGGGGACCATACAAACATCTGGTCCCAATATCGAATTCAATAATTCTTGGGCCTGAAATCCATAGTATCCTCGTCCCTTCCACACACACTATCTCCTGCATATAAACCAACGTTTTCCCAATCACCATCAGTTCTGTGGAAGGGTCACCGGCAACTCCTGTTCTTTGTTTCTGATACACAGCATCCACAGTTCTTTCTCCTTTTTATTGAGGTAGAGTTGGAAATTGTTTCGAGAGACAGAAGGAGAGGAGGGAGAGACATAACAGACATGAACTGTTGATCT
Source organism: Chiloscyllium plagiosum (assembly GCF_004010195.1). Classification (NCBI taxonomy): domain Eukaryota; kingdom Metazoa; phylum Chordata; class Chondrichthyes; order Orectolobiformes; family Hemiscylliidae; genus Chiloscyllium; species Chiloscyllium plagiosum. Next base: position 6,655 of record NW_025203452.1, read on the forward strand.
CCCTTGTTTCTCAGAACGAAAAATCATTGCAGTGCGATCACTTCCCTTAAGCATGAATAAAGGGTGCAGGGTATGCGTGAGCTTGTGGCGCAACGGTAGCGAGTCTGACTCCAAATCAGAAGGTTGCGTGTTCAAATCACGTCAGGCTCAATAACGTCAACTTCTTACATTTCAAATCAATAAAGGAGTACGTTTCCTCCGAATATCTGTTGAGCCAAATATTCTTTGCGGAAACGTTCGATCACTCTCGTCTGACGGCCCCTCTCCACATTAACGGTGAGCCTGAATTTTATAAACGGCGTCAGTAAAATCCAATGCCGGACACTGATTTGGTTCAATCGATTTTTTTGCCAAGCGTAATTCACCGAGAGGATGCTGCTGTGTGAAACAGCGTGGGGAATTACTGCAGGGCCTCCTGTGCATGGGACACACCGCGAACGGATGTGTTTCACCTTCACCAGTTTATTCCTATCTCGGAGAAGAGGGGTTTGATGATTCGGATCATAGCAGCCAGACAGAGGACAGGAGAAGAGCACTCAGACCTTCACAAGCTTGTCACCACAGCTGGGTCACCGTGGCCCGTGTATCAGTATGGGATAGTGAGCTGCATCTACTGACTGGAAGCACAGCAAATTGGAGTGCTGGTGGGACTGTCACACAGGAGAAAACGGCTTCAACCTATCAACTGGAGTGGCTCCCAATGCGCAACTCCGCTCACCTCAACTGAATAACTGTAAACAAATTACTCAGTGGTTCAAAGGAATGCTCGGTTTTGAATCTGCATTGAGTCATGTACCTTCGAGAATGATGTCAAAACACCTTCATTGTTGTGATGGAGTATCCTGTTGAGCAGAATATATCCGTTGTCAAATTTCCCACGTTCTGTTGGTCCAACTCCGATTTCACTCAGAATCACGAAATGTGTGACAGCACAGACTGAGGCTACGCAGCCCACCTGAGCTCTGCTGGTTCAACACAATATGTAAATAAGTGTCTCATTCTGTCGCCTTCTCCCTGTAAATCTGCACATTGTTACATTGAACATGCCCACCGAATTCCCTTTTGCGTCCATTGAATCTGCCTCTTTGTCACTGTCAGACAGCGACTTACTGACCCCACTCCCTGTGCGAAAACGGTCTTCCTAATGTCACTTTTACTTATTTTCCTGATGACTTTAAATCTCTGCCAAATCGTTCTCGATCCTTTCAGGCCTGGGAGCATTTTCACTGCATTATTTCCTCTGTCTAAAACCCTCATGACGTGGAAAACTTCAATCAGACAAGCTTTCAGTCCTCTGTTCTCCAAAGAGAGCTGCCCCAAACTTTCCAATCTCCCTTCATTGCTGACATCCCTGAGGACGGCACCATTCACGTTAACCTGTTCAGCGCTGTCTGCAATTACTTCACTTCCCCGCTTCCTGAAGTGTCACCCTCAGAATTGAGCGTAATACAGGTGGAGGATTCATTCAGACTCGGATTGCGCGGGCGAAAAATCTGCAATACTTGTTTTCACTTTGAACACGTGTTTCCCTTCGAATGTTCACTGCAATGGCAGCTCTGCGCCGTCCCTAATTCAGGCAGTCCGATCTTATTTAACGAAGCGGCTTTTTGAGAAAATTCATCAGGTATTTTTGCTCAGGTCAATTTAAGGAATGATAGTTCACCTGGGATTGGAACCCGGGAATTCTCACGCGGCTGCATATGCTCGAACACCCAAAGCTAGAATCATATCCCAGACTAACGAGCCACCAGCCATGGGTGCAGCCACCTCCGGAAGCAGCTGAGACTTGCTCAGAACGAAATACACTGTGCATTTCTCCCAGAATTGCAAGCAGGAAAGAGTTTCAAGATCATCTGCTTTTCTTTCTGTCTCCCTGCTCCCAGGACGCTGATGTTT
>NW_025203453.1:0-4139 GCF_004010195.1 Chiloscyllium plagiosum
CTGCCATTTCTTTGTTCCCTGTAATATATCCCCCCGTTTCTCTCTTCATGGGCAAAATTTTAGTCTGAACATTTTTTTTTTCCCTTTCACATACCTGAAAAAGCTTTTACTAACCTCCTTTGTATTTTTGGCCAGTTTTCCTTCGACTTAATTTTTTCTCTGCGTATTTCCTTCTTAGTAATCCTCTGTTGTTCTTTAAAAGCTTCCCAGTCCTCCATTTTCCCACTTATGTTTGCTATGTTATACTTTTTCTCTTTTAACTTTATATGTTTCTTAACTTCCCTCGTCAGCCACGGCCACCCATGCTTCCTCCTCGGATCTTTCTTCCTTTTTGGAATGAACTGATCCTGCATCTTCTGCATTATACACAGAAATATCCACCATTGTTCCTCCACGGTCATCCCTGCTAAGGTATTAAACCATTGAACTTTGGCCAGCTCCTCCCTCAAAGCTCCATATTTCCCTTCATTCAAAAGAAATATTGTCAATTCCGATTGTACACTCTCCCTCTCAAATTGCAGATTGAAGCTAATTGTACTATGGTCACTACTTCCCAATGGTTCCTTCACTTCGAGGTCCCTGATCAATTCTGGTTCGTTGCACAATACCAGATCCAGAATTGCCTTATCCCTGGTAGGCTCCAGCACCAGCTTATCGAAGAATCCATCTCGGAGGCACAAAGTCTCTTTCTTGAGGTCCAATACCATCCTGATTCTCCCAGTCTACTTGCATGTTGAAATTCCCCATAACAACTGTAGTAACATCTTTGTGAAAGGCCAATTTCGGCTTCTGATCCAACTTACATCCGACATCCAGACTACTGTTTGGAGGCCTGTAGATAACTCCCAAGAGGATCTTTTCATCCTTAGAATTTCTCAGCTTTATCCGCACTGACTCAACATCCCCTGATTCTAGGTCCCCCCACGCAAGGTACTGAATATCATCCCTTACCAACATGGCCACCCGACCCCTCTGCCCGTCAGTCTGTCCTTACGATAGCACGTGTAACCTTGAATATTCATTTCACAGGTCCTGTCCACTTGAAGCCACGTCTCAGTTATCCCCACAATATCGCATTTGCCAATTTCCAAAAGAACCTGAAGCTCATTCATCTTATTTCTAATGCTTCGTGCATTCATGTATAGTATTTTTAATTTGTTACTGCCCTCACCCTTCCCATCAACTCCTATGTCACTCAACCTTCCAGCATGATCCCTTTTTGAGTTTTCTGCCTCATTGATACAATTGTCTTTCTTGACTTCCCTTGTTCTAATTTTCCCTTCAATTTCCTTCTTAAACATCCAGTTTGTCCCCTCCCCCCCGCTACTTAGTTTAAATATAGCTGTGTTGCAGTAGCAAACCTGCCTGCCAGAATGCTGGTCCCTCACCTATTAAGGTGCAAACCGTCTCTCTTGTATAATTTCTGCTTACCACAAAACATACCCCAGTGATCCAAGAATTTAAATCCTTGCTTCCTGCACCAATTTCCCAGCCACACGTTCAAGTCCATTATCTCCCTGTTTCTGGCATCTCCAGCCCGAAGCACTGGAAGCAAACCGGAGATAACCACCCTGGATGTCCTGCTTTTCAGCCTTCTTCCGAGTTCTCCGAAGTCCCGCTGTAGTATGTTCCTCCTCGTCTTCCCAACATCATTTTGTGCTGACATGTACCACCACCTCTGGCTCTTCATCGTCGTCCTTGAGGATTTCCTGCACTCTGTCTGTGATGTCTTTAACCCTGGCACCAGGAAGGCAACACGCCATCCTTAAGTCCCGTCTGCTGTCACAAAAATCCTGGGCAGTTCCTCTCACTATGGAGTACCCTCTTCCACGGCTCTGTGTGATGTCCGACTCTTCCGCCGTGCCTCCACGCCAACTTTTGATTGACAGACCTGGCCGCCTCGCGGACTGGCAGTGTCATCTGTCTCTACTGTTTCCAAAAGATTCAACTTGTTCCCGACAGGTACCTCCCCCAGAGCCTTTTGCACCCTGGGGTCTCCTCTCCGCCTTCCTCATCGTCTGCTCTCTTCTGCTGTTTTCTGGTATGGTCGGTGTAATAACCTCGCTGAAGCTCTTGTCCAGAAAGATCTCGTTCTCTCGTGTCAGCCTGAGGTTCTTTCATCAGTGCTGCAATATGCTCTGTCAGTAGCTGAACATGAACACAATTTTCCACACTTAAACGAGCCAGAGAGACCAGAGTCGTTGACCTCCCACATCAAGCACGTAGCAGACTGACCGTGGCAGTCATGCCTTCACAAGCACGTAGCAGACTGACCGTGGCAGTCATGCCTTCACCCTCTTCAACTGTGGCATAATCACTTCACTCAAACTCCTTGTCAAAGACTCTTTTCAGGCATAAGTCCTTCATCAGGAAAGCTAGAGGTAAGGGAGGTGGAAGGGGCTGAGAATTAAATAGGATGGTGGAGGTGGAGGTGGGTGGAAGGTAGCTTGGAAAGCGATAGGTAGATGTAGGCGGGGTCTGATGGTGATAGGTCGGAGGGGAGGGTGAAGTGGATAGGTGTTAGGACAGCTGAAACCGTCAAACTATACAGCATCAACGTTGACTTCACCAATTTCCAAAGTGCTCCTCCCCCAACCTCATCCCAGATCCAACCACTCAAATTAGCACTGCCCTCTTGAACTGCCCTAACTGTCCATCTTCCTACCCACCTATCCACTCCACGCTCCCCTCTGACATTTCACTTATACTCCCACCTACATCTTCCCATCGCCCTCCCAGTGACCCTCCTGCCAGCCCAGCTTCTACCCTCGTATTTATCTGTCAGCCCCCTTGTTCCCGCGCCACATTCCTGACGATGGGTTTATGCCTGATACGTCGATTGTCCTGCTCTTCGGATGCTGCCTGATCTGTTGTGCCTTTCCGGCTCCTCACTTCTCAACTATTAGAAACTGAACAGATCCCGTATCTTGGGAAATTATAACTTCCTATCCTCCCCCCACACCCCATTTTTTCTTACTAAGGTTTATCTACAGAGGCGAATTCTTCATCGGGATCAGGCACTGATTCAATACACAGCCCCTGTCTAGGCTGTGCACTCTCCTGCTGCTCCTCGGCTCTACTTGGGGTCTCCTTTACCTGGTTCACTAATACCACTGGCTTAAACTCTTTTACCACATCTTTTCCCAAAATGCCTTCCTTCAATGCCCAGCACTGTGTGTCCCAGCTTACTGCAGTGAAAACACCTTTTCCCAGTGCCCTTCTTAAACCATCAGCACTGTAAATGTATGTGTTCCGCTCCGTTATAGTGAGAACACCTGAGACCTTTCAACCCCCTTGGGCTTCTTTTCCACCGGTGGTAAACTATTGCCAGTGTGCTTTACTCTATGTTTTGTAGTGTAGGATCTCCCCTTCTCCCAATTTCTATCCCACGCAGGATGAAAATCCTCCCAGAAGCTAAATTTCATCTCATGCACCAATGCATATTTACCTCCCATTTCTGCTGCGCTTCTCACTTCTTGAACTTCCTGTTCATTCACATGAATTCTTTCCATCTCTGGAAGTGAGTCTCCGGCAGAATAATCTCCCTTTGAGCCTCACAGGTCTTACCCATTTTTAAGGCCTGCACCTATCTATCAAAATGACTGTGTTTAATTCTTTCAAACTCAATATAAATCTGACCTGGTTCCGTCTCTATATTTCTGAACCGCTGTCTATATTCTTCTAGTACCAATTCATAAGCACTTAACATAGCCTGTTTGACATCTACATAATCTCTTGCTCCCTCATGTGACAGCACTGCACATACCTCTCAAGCTGTACCCACCAGCTTAGTCTGAACTAGCATTACCCACAGGTTCACTGGACATGCCATCTGCCAAGCCAATTTCGCAAATGAAATAAAAACGGTTTTGCCATTTTTCGCACCGAAATATGGCAATGTATTAACATAGTTGCATACATTCCTACATTCTCCCTTCATCTTCATCCTGCTAATTTAACTTTCTTATCTTCTTCCAAACTTATGAATTTCAAATTCTCCCTCTCTTCCTTTTTCCTCTCTTTCTCTTTCTCTATCTTCTCTCTCTTTCAGTCTCTCTCTTTATCTTCTAACTGCAGTTTTCATATTTGCAATTTAAGTTTTTTCGAACCCGACTGCAGTTTCCTGCTTCTCTGATACA
>NW_025203453.1:5546-8551 GCF_004010195.1 Chiloscyllium plagiosum
CAACGGAGACCCAGTCAACGAAAAATGCTGCACACGATGTGTACAATTCATAAAGTAATAAAACATTATTTGATCCTCATCTGAAGTGATACCTTCCCTTTCTCTCAACGTTCCCCCTTTTCTGGGATTCCCAAATCTAGTCTCTCATTCTTATCAGGATGTGTATTATAAATTCATGTTTTTGGTTTCCCAACTTATTTCAGTTAATCCCCTTTCTACCAGGAATTAAATATGTTGGCCGGCTGGGTTCTTCCCAAAGCTAGTGTCTGTCATAATGTTGGAGAGAAAAGTTATGGCATCAGACCCAGCATTTGAACATATTGCTCTGTTGTACTGCACTGTACAAAGGACCACAGCACACAGGAATTGCCAAAATATTGAGGGAAGTATATCTACTTCTTTCGATAATATAGTTTTTTTCATTTTCCACATCTCCATATCTATATCATCTCTCTCACTCGTTCTCCATTTGTATCTAGTTAAGAAATCCACCAGTCATTCTTCGTGACCCATCTCTCAAAACTCCTTCTTTCAGTTTATACGCAATGCTTTCTTCACGATGTAATGTGGTTATAATTAAGCAATGTAACTACAAAGACATGCGGGAGGAGCTTTCCAGAGTTAATTGGAAGGGAAGCTGAGCAGGAAAGACCATAGAGCCGCAATAGCAGAAGTTTGTGGGGATAATTCGGAAGGGAGGAGCTTGCCAGAGTTAATTGGAAGGGAAGCTGAGCAGGAAAGACCATAGAGCAGCAATAGCAGAAGTTTGTGGGATAATTCGGCAGATAACACCAGAAATGTAACACCAAGAAGATGAAACATACTCATGGGAGGACAAGGCAGCCATGAGTTACAAGGCATCAAACCAAAAGAGAAAACATACAATGTGGTGAAGATGATTGGGAATCCAGAGAATTCATTGGCTCTGAAACTACATAAGGCTGGCATCACTGACACTACAGAGCTCTTAATCATGATAAGGGAGAGAAACAGAGGAAACACATTCACTTTAAACACAGAAGATAGCATTCCTCAAGGAAAAAGATTCAGGTGAAATAAACATTTGAATTAAGATTAGATAAATGCTTTTTCGGAATGTATCAGATTGGAAGCAAGACACAGGGAGACAGACCCTCAGCAAATGAGGGTTTGAAAATGGAAGCATTTCCACATCAGAAACCAGGATAGGTCACTGAGTGCAGGGCTGATGGGTGAATGAGTCTCAGGGAGAATTGGGGGACAGACAGCAGAATTGCTTTGCAAATATGGCAGCTCGAAACTGCGTATTCATGTAGTGCTGTACACCACAGCAGCAGGAGAAGCAGAACAGCATTCAACCACAACCTGTAACTTTTTTGCCAGGGTGACACCTCAGTCTGTCATTACAATCAACACCATCTATGGCTCGGTGACGAGTGTGGGTGAACATGGCAGAGTCAGAATCACATGAACCTTAACCTGATGCTAACTCATTAATGCTGCTGGACTTGACCAACAGATCTGAACGAAGCCCTGCAGTCCTGCCACAGTCAGTCATAAATGGTGATGGACGATTAAACAAATGACTGGAGGCGAGGGCTCCACAAACTTCCCCATCCTAAATAATGGAACACACCTGCACATCAGTGTAAAAGAGAAGGATGTTTTATCTGAATTATCCTCTGCCAGACGTGTTGAGTCGATGATACACCTCACCCTCATCATGATGCCCACAAAATCACAGATGCCAGTCTTCAACTAATTCGATTTGCTGCATGTGAGAGGAAGAAACAGCTGAACACAACAGATACGACAAAGGCAATGGGTCCTGATCCCATTCCTGCAACAGGACTGAAGCCTTGTTCTGCACAACAAGTCGTGTCCCTGGGGAAGCTGTTTCAGTCTAACTCCAACTCTAACATCTTCCTGTCAATGTGGATAATTACTCAGCTATGTCCAGTCCCCTAAGAGGGGAATAATTACAATCTGACCAATTATCACCCCCTCAGTCCCATCACGACAGTCAAATTGGTGGGAGTTCTTTTTGACAGAACTGTCAAGCAGCACAGAAATACCCTGCGCAGTGTGGTTTCCGACAGGTTCCCATGTGGAAATCGTGTTGTGGAAATGTCATTGGATTACTAATCTAGACCAGGCTAATGCTCTGGCAGCGGGTGGAAGTTAAAAACAATTAATAAAATATCGAGATCTAAAATCTGGTGTCTGTAATAGTGACTTTGAAGCCAATATGGACTGTAAACAGAATTTCCTTCTCCAATGTACTTTTAGGAAGTGAATCTCCCATGATATCCTGGGCTGGCCTAAAACTGACTCCAAAGACGCTGACATGCGATAAATATTTCAATGGTCTCTGAAATTGCTAAGCAAGGGCACTCATCTGTATCAAACTACTCCGAGGTCTGAAAGGATGAAACAGGACAGAACACCCGGCCTCAGCATCAGTGTCGGAAAAGGGAATGGGAAGACAGTCCTGTCGACCCTGCAGATACCTCCTTTCTAACATCTGATAGCTTGTGACAGCATTTACAGAGCTTTCCCACAGACTGCACAGAAACATCGGGAATGGAAAACACATTTAGACTCCCCATTCTAGTTCATGGAAAAAATCTCCTCAATGCAATTTCCCCATACGATATACATATCCGTTAATGTGAGTAACCTTGGGAAGCTATAAAATAGGCGGTGCAACAGTACGCTTGGTCCATCGAGTTTGCTAACCAATTCAATATAATGATGGTTGGCCCTTTATTTCCAACCGTACTCCTGCTCTCCCACCATCCCTTTACTGTCCCCAAATCCTTATTTATAATCAGTGTCTTGGTTTCCAGGTGCGAGCGAATTCCCCAGCTTCCCCAGTAAGTGAGTGCAGACATTTATTCTCATCTCAATGCAGAGTGACCTGCCTGTACCTAATATTGTGGCTCCTTGTTTTAGACGTCCCAGCCAGGGGAATTATCATCCCTGCTTCCAATCTGTCTCACCCTGTCTGAGTTTTGTATATTTCA
>NW_025203454.1:0-8552 GCF_004010195.1 Chiloscyllium plagiosum
AGTTTGTGAAGTTGATGTTGATGTCATGTGGTTGAAGGGTCCCAAGGCGGAAGATGAGGTGTTCTTCCTCCAGTCGTCGGGAAACGGTGGAGGAGGCTCAGGACTTGCATGTCCTTAGTGGAGTGGGAGGGGGAATTAAAGTGGTAGGCCACAGGGCGATGGGGTTGTTTGGTGTCTCTCTCTGTGCTTTTCCAGTGCCCCATTTTTTGACTCTATTTTCTTGAATGCTGGAGTATGGGAATTTTTAGAGCTTTATGTGCCAGTGTAGTTTATGGAAGTGCTCACGAACAATTATTTTCTGGATGCAGTTTGTTCGTTGAGTGCACGATCAGCTGTAAGTTGGTTGGCTCGTGCCATATTTCTCTATTGGCTTAGCCATATAAGGGCTCTTGCTATCCTGATGTGATTCCCCATCTGCTTTCAGGCAGAATCTGCTGAATTCAACCAGTTCAGATGAACCCTTCTATTCAAATACAATTGTTCTGTTCAATTCAGTGATATCACAGCAATTAGTAATATCAACATAATTAACAAGTGTCACATAGAGAGGAGTGGGTGAGGTGAGGAGCCCATGGCAGGCTTTCATCATAACCTGGGAAGCAGGCAAGAAAAGGACACCAAGATAGGTTGTCAGAGATAGGACTGGAGACATCCTATACTATTAAAGCCTCCAGTAAATGGCTTCTTAAGTTTTAACAGTGTGCAAATTGATGATAAAGTTAATAAAAGATATAAAAAGAACCAAATAAGTGAGCAATATGGTATAATTAAATACTTAAGCTTATTTATGATTGGGGAACAGGTGATGTGTCAGTAGATCGGAGCTCCTAGATACAATTATGATCCGGAGCTAACCCATTTGCGTTAGAGTTTGAAGTTCAAGTAGCTTCAGCTCACAAATTACAAACTGGAGGCTGAACTACAACACTGTGACATATCAGGGAGGGGGAACATAACGTGGATTCCCTGTACCAGGAGGTGATTGGGTTGAGAGAAGGGGTTACAGGGTGATTGAGCAAGCTGACCATGGCACTGTCCTAGATAAAGGGAATCGACGTTTCAGGCACAAGCCCAACATTGATCCCTGCTCCTCGGATGCTGCCTGACCTGCTATGCTTTTCCAGCACTATCCTCTCGACTCTGATATTCACCGTCTGCAGTCCTCACTTTCCCCTAGTGTGCTAGATCAAACCATTCAAGTTGGTGCAGTAACAAGGATTGCAATAATAGGAGCAAAAAAAATAGCAAAGGGAATTGGTTATAAGAGCAAGTTTTTTTCTTCAATCTGGAGGCTTCTTCCCATATCATTATTGACAAGCCATTCACCTGCTCAGGAGCCACCAGTGAATTGTCATGCTCATGACTTCTGGCATTCACACTAGTCTCGATTGCACAAGCCAATTACCAATGTGTCACGGGGTAAGGAGAAGCTCAGGCTGGACAACTCCCCTCCCCGAACACATGCATACTTCCATGTTACTCTAATATCCTCGATCTCACCCCCCACTGCTTGAAAAAAGCAACAGTGTAAACACAACTCACAATGCATTCCAGGAACTTGTTTGGAAAATGCAGCAATTCCTTCCATGGTCCATGGGTTCAAATAATCCTTTTCCCAGTTTAGTCCACAGTCTAAATTAAAGAAAAATAGAAAAGTTGTGGTTTTTGTGTGTTAAAAACTAGCTTTTTTCAAAATCTTAATAAGAGCAACTATGTGGGCATGGAAGCTGATCAAGCTGAAAAGAAGTAGTATACTGGTCAAATGGACAGATCAGTGGCAGACATTTAAGGGAATATTTCAGAGTACTTAGAATAAGTATATTCCTACAAGAAAGAAAAATTCTGAAGGGAGAACCCACCATCCATGGTTAACTGCAGAAGTTGGGGAAAGCATCAAACTTAACAGAAAAGCATGTTATTGCACAAAGATGTATAGCAGGAGAGATAATGGGTCAAAATATGAAGAATGGCAAAGTTTAATCAGGAGGAAGAAATTAGAATATGAATGGGTACGAGCTCGGAATTTACAAAATGGATAGCAAGAGTTTCTACAGGAAGGTAAAAACGGAAAATGGAGGTAAAGTGATTGAAGGTCCTGTGGAAAGCAAGAACAGGAAGGTTGTAGTAGATAATAAAGGAATAGCAGAAAAAATTAACAAATATTTTGCTTCTGTCTTCACTACAGATGATAAAAGAAGCATTCTAGAAATGAGTTTATTCAAGAGGTGGAAGGGAGAGAGCTTAGTGAAAGTAAAATCACGTGGGAAGTGGTATGAAGCGAACTGGAACTGTGAGCTGACATGTCTTCGGATCTAGATAGACTTCAGCCTAGAGTCTTAACAGACGTTATGAATGTGATAGTAAATACAGTGGTAATAATTTTTCAAAGTTTCCTCAATTCAGGTAAGGTTCCCTTAAACTGGAAAGTAGTAAATTTAACCCTTCTCTCCAAGAAGGAAGGTGGCATAAAACATGGAAGCCATATAGTAGTTAGTAGTCATTTGGGTAACACAAGAACAGACCAATAAACAGATTATGATTGATAACGAGTTTCTCTTCAGCAGTCAGACTGAGAAGTTCTTTATATGCAATGAAGGTGTGACCCTGGGATAATTCGTTGGCAGTGACCTTCACAACACACAACCACTCTTTACTGTTAAACATAGCCTGGTACACACACAAACTTCAATCTCACAAGCATACTCCTGCAGAGCTGAAACTGTCTTTTTAACCCCTGTGTATTTTTCAAAGAGAAAAATACAAAATGTGCCTGCAGTTTAGGTCATAAACTGCAGAGGTGGCTTGCTGTTGAGCAGGGGTTCTGCAGCCCCTCATTATCTCATTTCTTTTACCAAAGGAAATTGACCGCAAATACGAACCAAATTTTCCTCATTGAAGGTGCAGAAAACGAGCAAGATTTCAAACTGGGCATGTGCATTCTGTCTTTGTGATCGTTTCTAATCAGAAAGTTCTGTCATTATTTTCCTGTGACTTTTAACGAAACTCAGTAGATTTTCCATCCTGTAACTCGCGGCAACTGTTCTTTGTTTAAATGCATCTTTCACTATATCCTGGTCGTTTTCGTGCACCTTATACTGAGGTGGATAGCCGCAATTTATTTCCGAGATTCATTCCTATTCATAACACCTGCTTATTCTCTCATGACCAGGTTGAGGTTTGCAGCCACGTTGTTTCTCTCTGACTCACTGTGACTGCCACCTTTGATCGATTTGTGGCCATTTGATGTGAGAAGCTTGAAAACAATCTACTGCACTGAAAAAAAAACGACTGACGTTAGAACATAGAACATAAAAGATTACAGCGCAGTACAGGTACTTCAGCCCGCGATGTTGAGCGACCCGTGAAACCAATCTGATGCCCATCGAACCTACACTGTTCCATTTGCATCCATATGTCAACAAATGACCATTTAAATACCCGGAAATCTGACGAGTCTACTACTGCTGCAGGTAGGCCGCGAGCGCTACAACTACTCTCTGTGGGAAGTAACTACCTCTGGCATCTGCCCTGTGTCAATTTACTGTCAATTTAAAGCTATGTCTCCACGTGCTGGCCATCACCATCCGAAGAAAACAAAGGTCTGACTGCCTACCCCATCTCCCCCACTGATATTTTACATATATCAGTTAAATCACCTCTCCACCTTCTTTTCTCGAAGGAAAACAGCCTCAAGTCGCTCATACTTTCCTCACCATATCTTCCTCCATGCCAGGCAACATCCGATTAAATCTCCTCTGAACCCATTCCAAAGCTTCCACATTTTTCCTCTAATATAGCAACCAGAAGTGTACGCCAAACGCAAAGTGCGACTGCACCAGAGTTTTGCACAGCTGCAGCATGATCTCATGGCTCTGAAACTCAATTCCTCTACCCAAAAAGCTAATTCACCGTATGCTTTCTCAACAAGAACATCAACGGTGGCGGTAACTTTGAGCGATCTATGTGTACCCAGGTACGCTGAGATCTCTCTGTCAATCTACACTGTCAAGGCCAAGTATCCTGCATTCTATTTACTCCTTCCGAAGTGACACAGGTCATACTTTTCTGAATTAACCTCCATTTGCCAACTTTCAGCCCAGCTCTTCAGTTTATGTGTGCCCCTCTGTATCCTACAACATTCCTCGGCACGACCCACAACGCTCCCAACCTTAGTGTCATTCACACATTTACTAACTCATCATTCTGCTAACTCATTCATGTCATTTGTAAAAATGACAAACAGCAGTGGCACCAACACAGATTATAGAGGTACACGACTGATAACCGACTCCAGAATGAAGATTTACAATGAACCACCACTCCTTGTCTTCTTTCAGCTAGCCAATTTCTGATCCAAACATCTAAAGCACCCCAATCCCTTTCCTCTGTATTTTCTGGAATAGCCTACCGTGGGGAATCTTAACAAACGGCTCACTGAAATCCAAAAACACCACATCAACCATTTTACCCGCATCTGCGTGTTTGCTCTCCTTCACAAAGAACTTAACAAAGCTTGTGAGGAACGACCTACTCTACTGAAAATCGTGCTGACAATCTCTAATCAATGTATTTCTTTATTGATAATTGGAAATCCTATCTCTTATAATCTTTTCCAACATTATACCAACAACCGAAGAATGGGTCACATTTCTATAATTTCCAGATTGGTGTACGCTCCCCTTCTTGTTTTCTGTCCTCCAGTCTTCCGTCACTTTTCCTGTAGACAATGGCGACATTGTTCTAACAAATGTGAATGTACTGAGCTGCTTGGAAACTTTTTTTTCTGGCGCTTTACACAAGAAGATCGATTTATGATTGGCAGTGTTCCCTGGTAATTAGTTTGAATCTCATCTTTGTTGATTGACCATAATTGTCAAGTCTGATTTCATATTAACTTCCTTTCTCCCGTTCTTTCTTGTTTTGCTGTTCAATATTCTGACAGTCAGATTCATTGCAAAGTACGACATGGGCGCCAGCGCTGAAGCTTTGCAGAGAATAAGAATGACCAAGAGGCTTAGAAGCGAAGGAGATTGATTATTCTACACTTTTGACACTTTCGTTATTTTATTGGCGACTCCGCTTGTTTATAATATGTATTTGTGAACTGCAAATATTGAATTTCATATCTCTGGCTCAGATCTCCACCTCGTAAGAAAACGTTCTTCTGCCATGATATAGCTCCTCAGTATATATGCTAAAACTTTCATTTACACTGCAACACAGCAACAATTCAGAAATAAGCTCAATAACGGTTTAAAATACCGACTCGAGTGCATTGTGAAATTAGTTATAGCTTGAGCCTCTTTATAGTGACAGTAGACTTGTTTTGGCGCAAATATGCAGACGGGAACACTGAAACAATGTCCAAGGCAGAATAAGCCTCTAGGGAAGAGTAAGAGAGTACACATATCACCCCAGTCATTAATTGCCGCATTTTCTAATTGAGTGACAAGGATGATTTCGTAAATACCTTTTACTGACAAGTTGTCAGTTGAAACCTGCAGAGTGGTCCCACTACTGTATGTGTGGTATATTTGTGTTATTGATGTTTTTTACTGATACGAATAATATGAATAATTCAACAATGATTTAAATACACAGCTGTGTGCACAACAAGTCTGCATGCTATACTCATTTTCAACAAAACTATTTATTTTGTCGTTTCCTCTAACCCAACAACAATTACACATTTGAGGCTCGAGAAAAGTGGGATTCGTATGGTGATGTGTGAAAGAGGCTGATATTCTCGAAACGTTTAATGTGCTGGACATTTTGAAAAGCCTGAGAATGCATAAATCCCCTGGACCAGCGTCGATATACTCAAAGATTCGAGGGGAAGTGAGGGAAGATATTGCTGTTTCGGCCATGATCTTTACTATCCACTGGAGTAGCACCAGGTGATTGACTTTGGCAAATGACTTGTTCCAGAATGGGAATAGGAATACCGCTGGGAATTACAAGCAAGTCAGTCTTACATCGTTGGTGGGCATACGAATGAAGAGGATTCTGAGGGGCAGGATTTATGGTTGTTCGTAAAAGCCTGGTTGGTGTCGAAATAGTCCCTATCCCTTTGTGATTCGAAAGGATTAACGTTGGAAAGGCGCAGCAGATCAGTCAGCATCCGAGGAGCAGTGAAATCGACTTTTCAGGCATAATTCCTTCATCAAGATTGTGGCACGGAAGGGTGATGACAGATCAATTGACGTAAGTGGGGTTAAGGTGAAGGTAACAGGGAGGGTAATGGGTAGGTGTAGCCGGGGGTGATAGTGAAAGATCGGAGCAGACGTTGGCACACATAGACGGGAAGGAATAGGAGCAGGTGCAACAGTTCAAGAGGCCTGTGCCATGTTGAAGGGTTGGATATGGGATGAGTTGGGGTAGGCGGTGAGGAAACTGCGATTTCGGCGTTGATGCGGTGTCATTCGAGGTTTCGAGGTCGATGATAAGGAGTTCTTCCTCCAAGCATCGTTGGCAAGTATTTGGCAAAGAAGGAGGACCAGAATTGCGTGTGCTTTGCGCTGTGGGAGGGGGAGATGATGTGATCTTCCACAAAGCGCTGGGGTTGTTTATTGCTTGCGTTCCAGAGATGTTCTCTGAAGCATTCCGCGAATTCGAGCATATCAGCCTCTTTCACTCCCCTCCATACAGTATCCCGCTTT
Organism: Chiloscyllium plagiosum; assembly: GCF_004010195.1. Classification (NCBI taxonomy): domain Eukaryota; kingdom Metazoa; phylum Chordata; class Chondrichthyes; order Orectolobiformes; family Hemiscylliidae; genus Chiloscyllium; species Chiloscyllium plagiosum. The sequence goes on from NW_025203454.1 coordinate 6,660, forward strand.
GCACGAGCTTCAATTGCAGTTATCCCAAAAGAGAAGACAACATATCGATATCAACGGGCACAGCGTATGAGGTATTTCCATGTGCAGGAAAAGCTTTGCTGCATGTGGAAGTATCCTTTAGGGCCTTGGATAGAGGTAAGGGGGCTGGTATGGCCGCAGCATTTATATCTCTTGCAGTGACAAGGGGAGGTGCCGGGGGTGGAGTGCGGCATTGTGTCATGTGTGGACCAGACGAGGGTGTCACAGTGGGAATAGTCTCTGTGGAATGCTGGAGGGGTGGGGAGAGAAGTTATACCTCTGCTGCTGGGGTTTGACTGTTGGTGGCGGAAATCACGTAGGTTGATGCTCTTTATCGATGGATTGGTGGTATGGAGGGCGAGGACCAGTGGGGTTCTATTCTTATTCTGTTTGAAGGGGTGTGTTTCAAGGACGAGGGTAGGGAAGGCTGGAGGACAATGATGACTTCTTGGGAAGGGGAAATTTCTCTCCTTGAAATAGGAGGCCATTTGAGATGTTCTGGCGTGGAAGTGCCGCACGTGGGAGCAAAAACGACCGGAGCAGAGGATTTGGGATTAAGGCAAAGCGTTTCACAGGAGGGGGTGTGGGAGGATGCGTAATCCAGGTAGCTGCGGGAGTGGGTAGGATTGAATTTGTTGTCAGTGTTGAGTCAATTGCCGGAAATAAAGTTGAAAGTTCCAGGAAAGGGAGAGAGGTGTCTGTGAAGGTCCAGGTGAACTTGAGTTCAGGGTGGAAGGTGTTCGTGAAGTTGATCAAGCAGGCACCCACAGTGTCACCAATGTTACGGTAGAGAAAAAGTTGGGGATTGGTGCAACGTTAACTACTGAAGATGGATTGTTCCACATATCCGACGGACAGGCAGGCATGGCAGGGCCCCACGCGCGTGGTCAAGGCTTCACGTTTGGTCTTTAGAAAATGGATGGATTCAAAGAAGACGTTGCTTAGCGTGAAGACAATTTTTGCCACTTGAATGATTGTGTCAGTAATGTGGAACTGGAAGGGTTGTTGGAAGAGGAAGAAACTGAGAGCTGGCATGGCTTCACCATGATGGATGTATCGGTGTTGGAAATGGATTTCCATGGTGAAGATGAGGCAATGACCGCTGTGGAAACGAAAGTCATGGAGGAGGGGGAGGGCGTTGGTAGTGACCAGAATGTATGTGAGGATTTAATCGAGAAACGTGGCACGGATGCTCTCAAGATTTGAAAATACAGTTTTGGTGTGACAGGAGCATGCGTAGACGTTGCTTCGACTGGGGAAGATATGATTTTGAATTTTGTTTAAGAGGTAGAACCAGTGTGTTGGATTTCGGGACAATGAGGTGGGAGGCTGTGGATGGGAGATGCCTGAGATGATAAGGTTGTGGATGTTCTGGGTTTGGTGATGAAAGGTGAGGAGGATCCCTGGGAATGCACCTGACATCAGCAGTGTAGAGTTTTGACCGCCACACAAATACTGCGCTCCACCTTGTCTGCTGGTTTGATGGTGACTTTGGGTTTGGAGCAAAATGAATTGAGGAGGGCGCATTGTGAGCATGAGAGGTTGTCGTGTGTAAAGGAGTGGACAGATTGAGGTGGTCGATGTAATGGCAGCAGTTGAATGTGAAGCGGGCTGGACAGGTAACAGACCAACACAGGTTGACCAATGGATGGATTATATTAAAGGCAGGAGACAGAATCCTCAGAAGGAGGGAGAGAGTCCTGATGCCAACAGTAAGCATGGAGACAGAGGCAGCAGAAGAATAAAATGATGTTGGAACGCGTGTTGAATTCGTTAACTCAGCACCAAAGTGCAAGAAGGTCAGACATTCACTGAGGACTGAACGCTCATTCTCGGTAAGGTCGAGGTCTGGGGATGGTAAAGAAAACCTCGGCA
>NW_025203455.1:0-852 GCF_004010195.1 Chiloscyllium plagiosum
GTTATTCTGTATATAAACCATCCTGAACCCCTCGTTTAGATTCCATTGTGTAACTCACTCCCGGGTGTCTGTTATTCTGTATATAAACCACCCCGAACCCCTCGATTAGATTCCAGTCTGTAACTCACTCCCAGGGTATCTGTTATTCTGAAAAATAAACCATCCTGAACCCCTCGTTTAGATTCCAGTCAGTAACTCCCTCCCGGGGTATCTGTTATTCTGTATATAAACCACCCCGAACCCCTCGTTTAGATTTCAGTCTGTAACTCACTCCCGGGTGTCTGTTATTCTGTATATAAACCACCCCGAACCCCTCGATTAGATTCCAGTCTGTAACTCACTCCCGGATGTCTGTTATTCTGTATATAAACCACCCCGAACCCATCGATTATATTCCAGTCTGTAACTCACTCCCGGGTGTCTGTTATTCTGTATATAAACCACCCCGAACACCTCGATTAGATTCCAATCTGTAACTCCCTCCCGGGTATCTGTTATTCTCAATATAAACTACCCCGAACCCCTCGTTTAGATTCCAGTTTAATGCACTCCCTGGCATCTGGTGTTCTATAGAAAAAAGCAGCCTAAAATCTTATTCTGCAAGTAGTCCGACCCGAACCCCTCAATTTCGCACGGCCAATCCACCCTCATCTGCACATCCCTGGGCACTATGGGTAATTTAGCATGGCCAATCCACCCTCATCTGCACATCCCTGGGCACTATGGGTAATTTAGCACAGCCAATCCACACTAACCTACATATCCCTGGGCACTATGGGTAATTTAGCACGGCCAATCCACCCGAACCTGCACATCCCTGGGCACTATGGGTAATTTAGCACAGCCAATCCA
>NW_025203455.1:1908-6107 GCF_004010195.1 Chiloscyllium plagiosum
ATTTAGCACGGCCAATCCACCCTAACCTGCACATCCCTGGGCACTTTGGGTAATTTAGCATGGCCAATCCACCCTAACCTGCACGTCCCTGGGCACTATGGGTTATTTAGCATGGCCAATCCACCCTAACCTGCACATCCCTGGGCACTTTGGGTAATTTAGCATGGCCAATCCACCCACAGCTGCATATCCCTCAGCACGATGGGTAATTTAGCTTTGCCAATTTACCCTAATCTGCACGTCCTCGGGCTTTATGGATAATTTCACATGACCAATCCAACCGAACCTGCACACTGTTGAGCACAATGGAGAATTTAGCAGGGTCAATTAACCCAAACCTGCACGTCCCCAGGCATTATGGGTAATTTCACATGACCAATCCTCCCTAACCTACTCATCCCTGGGCACTATGGGTAATTTAGCACGGCCAATCCACACTAAACTACACATCGCTGGGCATTAAAGGTAATTTAGCACGGCCAATCCAACAAAAACTCGGCATCCCTGGGCAATGTGGGTAATTTAGCTCGGGCAATCCAACCAAACCTGCTCATCCCTGGGCACTAAGGATAATTAATCATGGTTAATCCACCCAAACTTGCACAACCCTACGCACTATGGGTCATTTAGCACAGCCAATCCACCCTATCCTTCACATCCCTGGGCACTATGGGTAATTTAGCATGCCCAATCCACCCTATCCTTCACATCCCTAGGCACTATGGGTAATTTAGCACAGCCAATCCACCCTAACCTACACATCCCTGGGCACTATGGGTAATTTAGCACGGCCAATCCACCCTAACCTGGGCATCCCTGGGCACTATGGGTAATTTAGCATGGCCAATCGACCCTAACCTGCACATCCCTGGGCACTATAGGTAATTTAGCATGGCCAATCCACCCTAATCTGCACATCCCTGGAGACTCTGGGTAATTCAGCACGGCCAATCCACCCTGACTTGCACATCACTGGGCACTATGGGTAATTTAGCACGGCCAATCCACCCTAACCTGCACATCCCTGGACACTATGGGTAATTCAGCACGGCCAATCCACCCTGACTTGCACATCCCTGGGCACTATGGGTAATTTAGCACGGCCAATCCACCCTAACCTGCACATCCCTGGGCACGATGGGTAACCTAGCACGGCCAATCCACCCTAACCTGAACATCCCTGGGCACGATGGGTAATTTAGCATAGCCAATCCACCCTAACCTGCACATCCCTGGGCACTATGGGTAATTTAGCACAGCCAATCCACCCTAACCTGCACGTCCCCGGGCACTATGGGAAATTTAGCACAGCCAATCCACACTAACCTGCACATCCCCGGGCACTATGGGTAATTTAGCACGGCCAATCCACCCTAACCTGCACATCCCTGAGCAATATGAGTAATTTAGCACCACCAATCCAACCAAACCTCGGCATCCCTGGGCAATGTGGGTAATTGAGCACGGCCAATCCACACTAACCTGCACATCCCCGGGCACTATGGGTAATTTAGCACGGCCAATCCACCCTAACCTGCACATCCCTGAGCACTATGGGCAATTTAGCACCGCCAATCCAACCAAACCTCGGCATCCCTGGGCACTATGGGTAATTTAGCACGGCCAATCCAACCAAACCTGCTCATCCTTGGACACGATGGGTAGTTTAGCACGGCCAATCCACCCGAACCTGCACAACCCTGGGCACTATGGGTAATGTAGCACAGCCAATCCACCCACAGCTGCATATCCCTCAGCACGATGGGTAATTTAGCTTTGCCAATTTACCCTCATCTGCACGTCCTCGGGCTTTATGGATAATTTCACATGACCAATCCACCCGAACCTGCACACTCCTGAGCACTATGGAGAATTTAGCAGGGTCAATTAACCCAAACCTTCACGTCCCCAGGTATTATGGGTAATTTCACATGACCAATCCTCCCTAACCTACTCATCCCTGGGCACTATGGGTAATTTAGCATGGCCAATCCACCCTAACCTACTCATCCCTGGGCACTATGGGTAATTTGGCACGGCCAATCCAACCTAACCTACATATCCCTGGGCACTATGGGTAATTCAGCACGGCCAATCCACCCTAACCTGCACATCCCTGTGCACTATGGGTAATTTAGCAAGACCGATCAACCCTAACCTACACATCCTTGGGCTCTATGGGTAATTGAGCATGCCCAATCCACCCGAACCTGCCCATCCCTGGACACTATGGGTAACTTAGCATAGCCAGTCCACCCTCACCTCCACATCTCTGGGAACCATGGGTAATTTAGCATGGCCAATCCACCCTAACCTGCACATCCCTGTGCTTATGGGTAATTTGGCACGGCCAATCCAACCTAACCTGGGCATCACTGGGCAATATGGGTAATTTAGCATGGCCAATCCGCCCTAACCTGCACATCCCTTGGCTCTATGGGTAATTTATCATGGCCGATGCTCCCTAACCTACACATCCCTGGGCACTATGGGTAATTTAGCATGGCCAATCCACCCTAACCACATCCCTGGGCACGATGGGTATTTTAGCATGGCCAATCCACCCTAACCTACATATCCCTGGGCACTATGGGTAATTCAGCACGGCCAATCCACCCGAACCTGCACATCCCTGGGCACTATGGGTAAGTTAGCACGGCCAATCCACCCTAACCTGCACAACCCTTGGCATTATGGGTAATTTTGCACGGCCAAACCACCCTAACCTGCATATCCCTGGGCACTGTGGGGAATTTAGCACGGCCAATCCACCCGAACCTGCCCATCCCTGGCCACTATGGGTAATTTAGCATGGCCAATCCACCCTAACCTGCCCATCCCTAGGCACTATGGGAAATTTAGCAACGCCGATCCACCCTAACCTACACATCCTTGGGCACTATGGGTAATTTAGCACGGCCAATCCATCCTAACTTGCACTTCCCTGTGCTTATGGGTAATTTGGCACGGCCAATCCAACCTAACCTGGGCATCCCTGGGCAATATGGGTAATTTAGCATGGCCAATGCTCCCTAACCTGAACATCCCTGGGCACTATGGGTAATTTAGAATGGCCAATCCACCCTAACCACACATCCCTGGGCACTATGGGTAATTCAGCACGGCCAGTCCACCCAAACTTGCACATCCCTGGGCATGATGGGTATTTTAGCACGGCCAATCCACCCTAACCTGCACATCCCTGGGCACGATGGGTACTTTAGCATGGCCAATCCGCCCAAACCTGCACATCCCTGGGCACGATGGCTAATTTAGCATGGCCAATTCACCCTAACCACACTTCCCTGGGCACTATGGGTAATTTAGCATGGCCAATCCATCCTAACCTGCACATCCCTGGGCACTATGGGTAATTTAGCATGGTCAATCCACCCTAACCTGCATATCCCTTGGCACGATGGATAATTTAGCTTTGCCAATCAACCCTCACATACACATCCCTGAGCACTATGGGTAATTTAGCATGGCTAATGCATCCTCACCTGCACATCCCTGAACACTTATGGGTAATTTAGCATGGCCAATCCACCCTAACCTGCACATCCCTGGGCACTATGGGGGTAATTTAGCACGGCCAAACCACCCTAACCTGCACATCCCTGGGCACTATGGGTAATTTAGCATGGCCAATGCACCCTGACCAGCGCATCCCTGGGCACTATGGGTAATTTAGCACAGCAAATCCACCCTAACCTGCACATCCCTGGGCACTGTGTGTAATTTAGCACAGCCAATCCACCCTAACCTGCGCATCCCTGAGCACTATGGGTAATTTAGCACGGCCAATCCAACCAAACCTCGGCATCCCAGGGCACTATGGGTAATTTAGCTCGGCCAATCCAACCAAACCTGCTCATCCCTGGACACGATGGGTAGTTTAGCACGGTCAATCCACCCTAACCTGCACAACCCTGGGCACTATGGGTAATTTAGCACAGCCAATCCACCCTATCCTACACAACCCTGGGCACTATGGGTAATTTAGCACAGCCAATCCACCCTATCCTACACATCCCTGGGCACTATGGGTAATTTAGCACAGCCAATCCACCCTATCCTTCACATCCCTGGGCACTATGGGCTATGTAGCACAGCCAATCCACCCTAACCTACACATCCCTGGGCACTATGGGTAATTTAGCACGGCCAATCCACCCTAACCTGCACATCACTGGGCA
>NW_025203455.1:6147-8553 GCF_004010195.1 Chiloscyllium plagiosum
CTCGGGCTTTATGGATAATTTCACATGACCAATCCACCCGAACCTGCACACTCCTGAGCACTATGGAGAATTTAGCAGGGTCAATTAATCCAAACCTGCACGTCCCCAGGCACTATGGGTAATTTCACATGACCAATCCTCCCTTACCTACTCATCCCTGGGCACTATGGGTAATTTAGCATGGGCCAATCCACCCTAAACTACACATCGCTGGGCATTCAAGGTAATTTAGCATGGCCAATCCACCCTAACCTGCATATCCCTGGGCACTGTGGGTAATTTAGCACGGCCAATCCACCCGAACCAGCCCATCCCTGCCCACTTTGGGTAATTTAGCATGGCCAATCCACCCTAACCTGCCCATCCCTAGGCACTATGGGTAATAAATCATGGCCAATGCTCCCTAACCTGAACATCCCTGGGCATTATGGGTAATTTCGCATGGCCAATCCATCCTAACTTGCACTTCCCTGTGCTTATGGGTAATTTGGCACGGCCAATCCAACCTAACCTGCACATCCCTGGGCAATATGGGTAATTTAGCATGGCCAATCCGCCCTAACCTGCACATCCCTGGGCACTATGGGTAATTTATCATGGCCAATGCTCACTCACCTGAACATCCCTGGGCACTATGGGTAATTTAGCATGGCCAATCCACCCTAACCACACATCCCTGGGCACTATGGGTAATTTAGCACGGCCAATCCACCCAAACTTGCATATCCCTTGGCACGATGGGTAATTTAGCATGGCCAATCCACCCAATCCTGCACATCCCTGGGCACGATGGGTAATTTAGCATGGCCAATCCACCCTAACCACACATCCCTGGGCACGATGGGTAATTTAGCATGGCCAATCAACCCTAACCTACACATCCCTGAGCACTATGGGTAATTTAGCACGGCCAATGCACCCTCACCTGCACATCCCTGGGCACTATGGGTAATTTAGCATGGCCAATCCATCCTAACCTACACGTCCCTGGGCACTATGGGTAAATTAGCACGGCCAATCCACCCTAACCTGGGCATCCTTGGGCACTATGGCTAATTTAGCACGGCCAGTCCACCCTATCCTTCACATCCCTGGGCACTATGGGTAATTTAGCATGGCCAATCCACCCTATCCCTCACATCCCTGGGCACTATGGGTAATTTAGCACAGCCAATCCACCCTAACCTACACATCCCTGGGCACAATGGGTAATTTAGCACAGCCAATCCACCCTAACCTGGGCATCCCTGGGCACTATGGGTAATTTAGCATGGCCAATCCATCCTAACCTACACGTCCCTGGGCACTATGGGTAAATTAGCACGGCCAATCCACCCTAACCTGGGCATCCTTGGGCACTATGGGTAATTTAGCACGGCCAGTCCACCCTATCCTTCACATTCCTGGGCACTATGGGTAATTTGGCATGGCCAATCCAACCTAACCAGCACATCCCTGGGCAATGAGTGTAATTTAGCATAGCCAATCCACCCTAACCTGCACATCCCTGGGCACTATGGGTCATTTAGCATGGCCAATCCACCCTAACCTGCACATCCCTGGGCACTATGGGTAATTTAACATGGCCAATCCACCCTCACCTGCACATCCCTGGGCACTATGGGTAATTTAGCACAACCAATCCCCCTCAGCTGCATGTCCCTGGGCACTATGGGTAATTTTGCACGGCCAATCCACCCTCATCTTCACATCCCTGGGCACTATGGGTAATTTAGCATGGCCTATCCACTCTAACCTGAGCATCCCTGGGTACTATGGGTAATTTAAACAGCCAATCCACCCTAACCTGCACATCCCTGGGCACTATGGGTAATTTAGCTTTGTCTATTAACCCTAACTTGCACGTCCCCGGGCTTTATGGATAATTTCACATGGCAAATCCATCCTAACCTGCACATCCCTGGGCACCAAGGGTAATTTCATATGGTCAATCCACCCTAACCTGCACATCCCTGGGGACTATGGGTAATTTAGCATTGCCAATCCACCCTAACCTGGGCATCACTGGGCACTATGGGTAATTTAGCACGGCCAATCCACCCTAACCTGCACATCCCTGGGCACTATGGGTAATTTAGCACACCCAATGCAACCACAGCTACATATCCCTCAGCACGATGGGTAATTTAGCTTTGCCAATTTACCCTAACCTGCACGTCCCCGGGCTTTATGGATAATTTCACATGACCAATCCTCCCTAACCTACTCATCCCTGGGCACTATGGGTAATTTAGCACGGCCAATTCACCCTGATCTAAACATCCCTGGGCACTATGGGTAATTTAGCACGGCCAATCCACCCTCACCTGCACATCCCTGGGCACTATGGGTAATTTAGCATGGCCTATTCATCCTAACCTGCACGTCCCTGGGCACTATGGGTAA
>NW_025203456.1:0-2806 GCF_004010195.1 Chiloscyllium plagiosum
GAGCACATTCTGAGGTATTGAGGAAGCACTTTCGGAGATACTGAGGGTGCACTTTCTGAGGTACTGATGGAGAACTATCTGAGGTACGGAGGGAACAAGTTCTGAGGTATTGAGGAATCACTCTCTGAGGTACTGAGGGAGAACTATCTGAGGTATTGATGGAGCACATTCTGAGGTATTGATGAAGCACTTTCTGAGATACTGAGGGTGCACTTTCTGAGGTACTGATGGAGAACTATCTGAGGTACGGAGGGAGAACTTTCTGAGGTACTGAGTGAGAACTATCTGAGGTATTGAGGGAGCAGTTTCTGAGGTATTGAGGGAGCACGTTCTGACGTACTGAGGAAGAACTATCTGAGGTACGGAGGGAGAACTTTCTGAGGTACTGAGTTAGAACTATCTGAGGTATTGAGGGAGAACTATCTGAGGTATTGAGGGAGCACTTTCTGAGGTATTGTGGGAGTACTATCTGAGGCATAGAGGGAGAACTATCTGAGATATTGAGGGAGCACTTTCAGAGGGATTGAGGGATAACTATCTGAGGTATTGAGGGAGCACTTTCTGAGGTATTGAGGAAGCACTTTCTGACGTACTGAGAGAGAACTATCTGAGGTACTGAGGGAGCACTTTCTGAGGTACTGAGGGAGAACTATCTGAGGTATTGTGGGAGCACTATCTGAGGCATTGAGGGAGAACTATCTGAGGTATTGAGGGAGCACTTTCAGAGGTATTGACGGAGAACTATCTGAGGCATTGAGGGAGCACTATCTGAGGTACGGGGGGTGCACTTTCTGAGGTACTGATGGAGAACTATCTGAGGTACTGAGGGAGAACGTTCGGAGGTACTGAGGAAGCACTATCTGAGGTCCTGAGCGAGTACTATCTGAGGTATTGATGGAGCAATTTCTGAGGTATTGAGGGAGCACTATCTGAGGTACAGAGGGAGCACTTTCTGAGGTATTGAGGAAGCACATTCTGAGGTACTGAGGAAGCACACTCTGAGGTACTGAGGGTGAACTATCTGAGGTATGGTTGGAGCACTTTCTGAGGTATTGTGGGAGCATTATGTGAGGTAATGAGGGAGCACGTTCTGACGTATTGAGGAAGCACTTTCTGAGGTATTGAGGAAGCACTTTATGTGGCATTGAGGGAGCACTTTCTGAGGTATTGAGGGAGCACTATCTGAGGTACTGAGGGTGCACTTTCTGAGGTATTGAGGAGGCACTTTCTGAGGTATTGAGGGAACACTTTCTGAGGTATTGAGGAAGCACTTTCTGTGGTACTGAGGGAAAACTATCTGAGGTACTGAGGTAGCACTATCTGAGGCATTGAGGGAGCACTATCTGAGGTACTGAGGGAGCACTTTCTGAGGTACTGATAGATAACTATCTGAGGTTCTGAGGGAGAACTTTCGGAGGTACTGAGGGAGCAAGTTCTGAGGTATTGATGGAGCACTTTCTGAGGTGTTGAGGAAGTACTTTCTGAGGTACTGAGGGAGCACTTTCTGAGGTACAGAGGAAGCACTTTATGAAGCATTGAGTGAGCACTATCTGACGTATTGTGGAAGCACTTTCTGAGCTATTGAGGGAGCACTTTCTGAGGTATAGAGGGAGCACTATCTGAGGTGCTGAGGGAGCACTTTCTGAGGTATTGAGGAAACATTTTCTGAGGTATTGACGGCGCACTTTCTGAGGTATTGAGGAAGCACTTTCTGAGTTACTGAGGAGAGCACTTTCTGAGGTATTGAGGAAGCACTTTCTGAGGTATTGAGGATACACTTTCTGAGGTATTGAGGAAGCACTTTCTGAGTTACTGAGGGACCACTTTCTGAGGTACTGAGGGAGCACATTCTGAGGTATTGAGGAAGCACTTTCTGAGGTTTTGAGGGAGCACTTTCTGAGGTACTGAGAGAGCACTTTCTGAGGTATTGAGGAAGCACTCTCTGAGGTACTGAGGGACAACTATCTGAGGTACTGAGGGAGCACTATCTGAGGTACTGAGAGAACAAGGTCTGAGGTATTCAGGAAGCACTCTCTAAGGTCCTGAGGGAGAACTATCAGAGGTACTTAGGGAGAACTATCTGACGTACTGAGCGAGCACTTTCTGAGGTATTAAGGGGGCACTAACTGAGGCATTGAGGGAGCAATATCTGAGGTACGGAAGGGGAACTTTCTAAGGTATTTAGGGAGCACTTTCTGAGGTACTGAGTGAGAACTATCTGAGGTACTGAGGGAGCCGTTTCTGAGGTATTGAGGGAGCACTTTCTGACGTACTGAGGAAGCACTTTCTGAGGTTCTGAGCGAGTTCTATCTGAAGTACTGCGGGAGAACTATCTGAGGTACTGAGGGACCACTTTCTGAAGTATTGAGGGAGCACTTTCTGAGGTATTGAGGGAGCACTATGTGAGGCACTGAGGGAGAACTATCTGAGGTATTGATGGAGCACTTTCTGAGGTATTGAGGGAGCACTATGTGAGGCACTGAGGGAGAACTATCTGAGGTATTGATGGAGCACTTTCTGAGGTATTGAGGGAGCACTATGTGAGGCACTGAGGGAGAACTATCTGAGGTATTGATGGAGCACTTTCTGAGGTATTGAGGGAGCACTATGTGAGGCACTGAGGGAGAACTATCTGAGGTATTGATGGAGCACTTTCTGAGGTATTGAGGGAGCACTATGTGAGGCACTGAGGGAGAACTATCTGAGGTATTGATGGAGCACTTTCTGAGGTATTGAGGGAGCACTATCAGAGGTACTGAGGGAGCACTTTCTGAGGTACAGAGGAAGCACTTTCTGAGGTATTGAG
>NW_025203456.1:6481-7461 GCF_004010195.1 Chiloscyllium plagiosum
AGAACTATCTGTGGTATTGATGAAGCACTTTCTGAGGTATTGAGGGAGCACTTTCTGAGGTTCTGAGGGAGCACTTTCTGAGGTATTGAGGAAGCACTTTCTGAGGTATTGAGGGAGAACTTTCTGAGGTACTGAGGGAGCACTTTCTGAAGTATTGAGGGTGCACTATCTGAAGTACTGAGGGAGCACTTTCTGAGTTATTGAGGAAGAACTCTCTGAAGTACTGAGGTAGAACTATCTGTGGTATTGATGGAGCAGTTTCTGAGGTATTGACGAAGCACTTTCTGAGGTTCTGAGGGAGCACTTTCTGAGGTATTGAGGGAGCACTATCTGAGGTACTGAGGGGACAAGTTCTGAGGTATTGAGGAAGCACTCACTGAGGTACTGAGGGAGAACTATCTGAGGTACTGTGTGAGAACTATCTGACGTACTGAACGATCACTTCCTGAGGTATTAAGGGGGCACTATCTGAGGCATTGAGGGAAGCAATATCTGAGGTACGGAATGTGCACATTCTGAGGTATTGAGGGAGCACTTTTTGACGGACTGAGGAAGCACTTTCTGAGGTTCTGAGCGAGTACTATCTGAGAGACTGAGGGACCACTTTCTGAAGTATTGAGGGAGCACTTTCTGAGGTATTTTGGGAGCACTTTCGGATGCACTGAGTAAGAACATAGAACATAGAACATAGAAGAATACAGCGCAGTACAGGCCCTTCGGCCCTCGATGTTGCGCCGATCCAAGTCCACCTCACCTACACTAGCCCACTATCCTCCATTGAGGATAGTGGGCTAGTGTAGGTTAGGTGTAGAACTATCTGAGGTACTGAGGGAGAACTATCTGAGGTACTATGGGTGCAGTTTCTGAGGTATTGAGGGAGCACTTTCTGAGGTTCTGAGCGAGTACTATCTGATTTACTGAGCGAGCACTTTCTGAGGTATTGAGGGAGCACTTTCTGAGGTACTGCGGGAGCACGATCT
>NW_025203456.1:7581-8553 GCF_004010195.1 Chiloscyllium plagiosum
TCTGAGGTATTGAGGGAGCACTATCTGAGGTATTGAGGGAGAACTGTCTGAGGTATTGAGGAGCACTATCTGAAGTATTGAGGGAGAACTATCAGAGGTACTGAGCTAGCACTTTCAGAGGTTTTGAGGGAGAACTATCTGAGATATTGAAGGAGAACTATCTTAGGTATTGAGGGAGCACTCTCGGAGGTATTGATGGAGCACTTTCGAGGTATTGAGGGAGAACTACCTGAGGTATTGAGGGAGCACCTTCTGAGGTACTGAGGAATCACTCTCAGAGGTACTGAGGGAGAACTATCTGAGGTACTGAGGGAGAACTATCTGAGGTACTGAGTGACCACCTTCTGAAGTATTGAGGGAGCACATTCTAAGGTATTGATAGACCACTATCTGAGGTATTGAGGAGGCACTTTCTGAGGTATTGAGGGAGCACTTTCTGAGGTATTGAGGGAGCACTATCTGAGGTACTGAGGGTGCACTTTCTGAGGTATTGAGGAAGAACTCTCTGAGGTACTGAGGTAGAACTATGTGGTATTGATGGAGCACTTTCTGAGGTATTGAGGAAGCACTTTCTGAGGTACTGAGGGAGCACTTTCTGAGGTATTGAGGGATCACTATCTGAGGTACTGAGGGAGCACTTTCTGAGGTATTGAGGAAGAACTCTCTGAGGTACTGAGGTAGAACTATCTGTGGTATTGATGGAGCACTTTCTGCGGTTTTTAAGAAGCACTTTCTGAGGTACTGAGGGAGCACTTTCTGAGGTATTGAGGGTGCACTATCTGAAGTACTGAGGGAGCACTTTCTGAGATATTGAGGAAGAACTCTCTGAGGTACTGAGGTAGAACTATCTGTGGTATTGATGGAGCAGTTTCTGAGGTATTGACGAAGCACTTTCTGAGGTACTGAGGGAGCACTTTCCGTGGTATTGAGGGATCACAATCTGAGGTACTGAGGGGACAAGTTCTGAGGTAT
>NW_025203457.1:0-8555 GCF_004010195.1 Chiloscyllium plagiosum
CACAAACTTAGATATTGACACTAATATGCATAAAACAGCACACAGCTACGGATATTTACACACAAACACACGAATGTACCCCCACATACAGGCACACACAGTCTTTAATACAGGGATATATACTTTTTTTATTAATAAGTTATCAATGGTCAGTTGAAGAAGGCAGGAGAATGGGGTTTAGAAAAATTTTAGCCCTGATCAAATGTCATCGCGTACTAGATGGCTGAATGGCCTAATTCTGCTACAGTGTCTCATGTTCATATGATCTTGTGCTGCCTGGAATTGTCTTTCCACGAGTTCAGTGGAGGATGGATTTGGAAAGTATTTGATTTAGGATTTTTAATGGGAATGTGGACAGGTTTGAGGGCCTGAGTGGGCGATATATATTCCTAATTGTCGACTCCTTATATATCAAAAGAGTGGTGATTGATTTGATGGCAACACATTTTGAGAATAAGGACCTTCCCATTTCAGACCGAAACAGGGATGTTCCTTTCTCTTTAGGGTTGTGTAATCTATGGTGTTCTCGTCCTTCGGGAGCAATGAAGACTGGGTTACTGAAAACACTCAAGGTTGAGTTCCATAGAACTTTGATGAACAAGGGAACCCATGTTTATTGGGAACACACAGGAAAGGGATGTTTAGTCACTATCACATAAACAATACACATTCTGAATGGTGCAGCAAGCTCGAGGGACTGAATGGCCAGCTGCTGGACCTAACCCATGTGTTGTTCTCTTAAGCACTCAGTAATGTTACAGAGGTAAAGAAAGATCCCATTCAGCCATTCAGCATCGTTATAATGAATCAGGGGAGAGCATTTTGCCCTCTAAGGATTTATGCAGGAATAGATTAAAGTCATTCAGCGCGCTAAGTACATTACACAGTGTAGGATCAGGCCATCCAACCTTTCTAGCGTTCTGACCAGCAACAGGGGAAACCCGGTTAACTATCAGGGAATAAATAGTCGAGATAAATGTTTATATTCAGGTGATAAAGTTATAACTGAGTGAAGTTCCTCAGGGATCAGTGTGAGATTATGAACTATTTACAATCTATACCAATAACTTGGATGAGAGGACTGCTTGGCTTGGAGCTCTATTAGCTCATTCACCAAGATAGTCATTTAACTGGACATCTGCAATGGGATACGGAGAGGGGAAAATAGAGAGCAAAACTTTGGCAGAAAATAGTACAATGTGGGTTCAGTCAAGCCAGTGCTTTGTTGGACAGATAAAATAACAGCAACCTACTTAAATGGAGAGAATATCGCAAAACTCATTGGTACAGGATTTGTGCATCCTGGTACATGAACTACATAAGCCTAGTCAGCAGATTCAGCCAATAATTAGAAAAGGTTATCGAATCTTGCTGTTTTATGCAAAGGCTATTGGGTATAATCATTGGGATGCTTCACTGCATTTTTACAAGAGAATGCGAAGACTACACTGGATAAATTGTGTGTAGTAATGAACCCCTAAACTGAAAAAAAAATGCAATTGTTTTAGAAGCTTTTCTCAGATGTTTCACCTCATCCTTGCTAGAATTAAGGACCGATGGAATCATAGAGTCTTACTGCACGGAAACAGACCATTCAGTCCAGCTCATCTGCACCACCAAATATTCCAATCTGATGTAGTACCATTTGCCAGCATTAGACACATGACACTCTAAACCTTTCTTATTCATATACTAATCCATTGCCTCTTAAATGTTATAATTGTACCAGCTTCCACCACTTTCGCTGCCAGCTCATTCCATACACACATTATCCTCTGTGTAAAAAAGTTACCCCTCAGGTATCTTTTTTAATCTTTCCTCTCTCACCTTAAATCTCTGCCCTCTGATTTGGAACCCTCCAGCTTCGGAAAATAACCTTGGCTGTTTCCCGTATCCATGTCCCTCACGACAGGGTCAGAGCAATTCAGGCCTGAGAAAGAGAGATGTTCATATTGAACCATTTAAGACCCTTGGGAGAGTGTATTGGGGCGTGAGGAATGAGAGAATAAAACTAAGGATTCAGTTTTAGAAATAACATACTCATTTTAACACAGGTAGTACAAAAACATGAATTTATTGTCCAAATATTATGCAGTCGCATATACACATACCTTCTAATTATAAATTATACGTCATTCCTAAACAGAGCAGATAACAGGGATGGAGTCATACAATCAGGGGAATGTTCGATGAGACCTTACATGGACTTGATTGGTGTTGGGGTAACATTACTTTACTTTTCAGATCAGACAGGGAGAAAATGTAACCTGTCGGAGAAGCCACGGCCATTGCTCCATCTCTTTAATTGTTCTTCTCTACAGCGATATATGAGAGCTGAAAACCACCAGTCATCTTTACCACTTCAGAGGCTGAATAACAATTGAAACAATCTCAAATTTGCTTTTCTCATGAAATTAACTGTTACTTCAACAAAGCTCTCCTGAATTACTGTTCTGCAGAGTTTCTTTTTTTTCTGTTTGTCTTCAGCTGTGTGTGTGTGTGTGTGTGTGTCTTTGTTTGCATGTTTCTGTGTCTCAGATTTATACAAAAATAAATGTTGATGTGCAGAATGTCAATGTCCAAACTGTATGTCATTTATCTTTCCATCTTAATTCGAGTAACTTTCCTCTAGTTTTAGATTAGTTTTCTTATATAAATTTAAGAAATCTGCCTGACTTATTCCGAACACTGAACCTGACCCAGTCTGAGACCGATATCATTTGCCGTATCACATACTTGGTTGCATTGATAATTTGTCGTGATCGATGGAGGAGTGGGACTAGAAAAAGGAACAATGATTCTCCAACTTCGGTAGGAACAGGGATAAGGAGAAATTGTGAACGGACAGTTTCAGCGTGAAGTCTCTTCCCCACAGGTCTGTGGTGCCTGTCTGTTTACATTTAGTCAAAGGTGTGTCAGATAATTATTTGATTGGAAAGTGACTTTAGGATAATGAACGGCAGATATCAACGTGGGGCTGAGACCACATTCTGATCAGCAACAATCCTAGCATACCCCCGGCAAAATGTAATTTCCCATGCCATAAGTGTCTTTCTCTGGACATATTGTGTGTACGTCCATAATCTTCAAGTTTCAATGCAGTCAACTTTAATTCTCTCACCGTGCTACAAATTAAACATTCATTTCATTCCCACTCTCTTCATGTTACCATCATCCCAGAGATTACTCTGATAAAACAGCTTCGCACTGCCTCTGTGACAAGGAGATAATTGATTTATAAAGGAGAGAAAGGAGAGACAATAGTCCAAATACTGCCTCAACAACACCACATCTCCTACACATGATTCATTTTGTAATGAAGGCTGCTATTTCATTTCCTGTCCTGATCAATGGATGCCTTGCATGAATTCTGTTCGTGACTTTTGGCCAAGGACATTTCGATCCTTTTTGCCAAAAGCACTTCGCAAACTTTCACCTGGTAAGTGTTGCTCACATTCAAATCAATTCTTTGTGTTACAAATAGCGGTATTCCAAGCACTGATACATTTTATACCCAATCAGTTGTGGCCTTCCGTCCAAAGGAGGAAGCTAGTCTCTGTGTTCTCTCCACCATCCAATTTTCAATCCATGTAGAACACTTCCCCCTTACTAAAGGATTGTAACTTTCTTCACTCACCTGTGTGCAACACTGTCAACCTTCTTCTGCAATTACAAATACACTGTTCCCACTTGTCCTCTCTCGTCGACGTCACAACCAACATCCTCCATAAACTCCAGTACGTTTTTCAATGGTAGTTTTCCTATCCTGAATCTGGTTGACGCTGGTCAAACATAACATTGCTCTCCAATGATCTATTTATGATTAATTACAAAAATTGCTCATAGTTTCCTCACTAATGATATAAACCTATCCCCCAATTGGTTTTCTGTTTTCATTCTCCGTCCTGTTGTAAATATGGATAGTCATAGTGGCTGCTTTCCAGTCTGCAGGATCCATTACAGAACATAAAGAGCTTTGACCTCCGTCATATAATTACAGAAAAGGCAGGAAAGAAGGAGGGCATTGACCCATCACGCCTGCACCAGCTCTGAAAAGAGTTATACAGCAAGCTCAATTCTCCAACCCTATCTCTGTAGCCCTCTAAATTCATCACGCATCTGGTCCAGCCGCTTACCAATCTTCAACACAATGATTTTTTTTCCAGTACTTCGACTTTACTAATTCTAAATTTCTTAATTTCATTACTTTTGCCAGTAATCCTGTTCTCTAATATTTCCAAAAAAGATTTTAGGTTGCTTCTTCTGTTTGCACAGAACGAATGTATTCACCTCACTGGAAGAGGTGGCCTCTGTCACGTCGTGAATACGTGAGATGATGGGACTCTGGCAAAATGGATATATCCCCTACTCCTGCCTGGCAAGATCTAGAATCAAAATGGTTGATGGAGATTTTGAATATAGTCCACTCCCTGGTGTGAGACTGCACAGCTCTGTGACCTCCTCATTGTTGAAATAAACTGGCTGCAGTCTTTGCACCTGGGAAAGGTATACCATTGGGAAATATTTGTGGAAATCTCAGAAAGGATAATGCAGTGTTCTGCTCCTCCCTATGCATTCTCTGCAGACCCAGACACACTATAAAATCTATCCTCATACCTTGCACAGAGTAGGAACACCACGTCCTCTGGTCTCCCTGAATGAATACAGCAGCTGACAACACAAATCCAAGAAAACCATCCAGAGAACCTACGCTGAGTTTCCAATATCAGGAGCAAGTCAGTGCTTGTATATATGGCACACCCACTCAGTGTTGAAAATGCCTACCTCTCCTCTGTTTGTATTCCTGGCTGATAAACTGTTACATTTCTCTGCAGTCCCTGATGTGAACATAGTTCTGCTCTCGTGGAAATCGTTGACAATGTAACGGCACAATTAGCTGTAGTCACGGTAATAGTAACACTGCTAGTGATGGTGGAGATACTGGGGAGGTATTGATCGAGCGGTATTTTCTCTAGACTGTAAATTCAGAGATTTCCACAAACATTTCCCAATGGTATACATTTCCCAGGTAATAACCCAAACCCGCACTTCAATCCCACCACATCAGACGCTGGAATTTGAATTCAATAAAATATTTAGAATTATCAATCTAATGAAATAACAATGGGTACCAAAATTAAGAACATCTGGCTCACTCGTCTCCCTCAGGGAAGGAAATTTGATTTCTTCACTGGTGTGGCCTGCATGTGATTCCAGGCTGTCAACAGTGGTAGTCTCTCAAATGGCCTTTGAAATGTCCTAGCTGAAAATGTGTTGCTGGAAAAGCACAGCAGGTCAGGCAGCATCCAAGGAACAGGAAAATCAACGTTTCGGGCATCCGCCCTTCTTCAGGAATCCCGAAACGTCGATTCTCCTGTTCCTTGGATGCTGCCTGACCTGCTGTGCTTTTCCAGCAACTCATTTTCAGCTCTGATCTCCAGCATCTGCAGTCCTCACTTTCTCCTTTGAAATGTCCAAGTCAGACATTCGGTTATAAGGTCTCAAATAAGTGAAACCAGGCAGAATGATCCACTGCCAGTCTACAGCACATCGATGTGCAGTGGTTCAGAGAAGCAGTTCCCCATCACCTTCTCAAAAGTAACTCGGAAAGTGAAATAAATGCTGACCCAGCCGACAACACCCATGTCCCATTAATGAAGAAAAGAAGATGACCACCGTCAGGATGGAGTGATAGAGGGGACAGAACTCACTTGCAACAGAGACCTTGATATATACCTACATGGACATGATACTCAGGAATACGGGAAAAGGTGAAAAATAAATGAAAATCATTTCCCAATTTATTTCCATACCAACTGATTATCGACAATCCCTTTGTTTATTTTCTTTTTGATGTCTTTATTTCTCCATATATTCAACTCAGTCCACCAATACACATTGCACAATTTCGCAGTTGCTTCCACATCTGATGCATGGTGAGTGGACTCAAAATGCTGACTCTGTTTTTCTCTCGACAGAGGCTACTCCGTTTCCCCAGCACTCTGTTTCTTTTTTGCTTCCGAACCACAGTATTTTTCTTTGTTTGATTTAACCTTTATTTTTGTTATTTTATGGGACATTGGCCCATCGAATCCACACTGAGCCTCTGCAGAGCGTTGCAATCAGACCCACCTCATACCCTATTCCTGCATTTCCCATGGTTAACCCACCCCCTACCCTGTCCCTGCGTCTCCCATAACTAACACACCTAGCTGCACATGATGGGTAATTTAGCATGGTCAATCTACTGAAGCTGTGTGCATTGTGCGAGGAAACTGAACCTTACAGACATGTTTAAGAACATGAAAGGTATGAGCAGAGTGAACAGACAGCAGATGTTCCCCTTCGTTAAAGGGTTAAAAATAAGGGAGAACACGTTTAAATTGAAAGAGAAGACACTAATAGAGGATTTGTGGAATCTGCTTTGAACCCAGACGATGGTTTGTATCTAGAATGCATTGCCTGAGAGGGTGGATAAGGAAGGAAACCTCACAAACTTTATAAAGCACTTATATAAGCACTGGATGATGCCCTGTCTTTATAACATGATTTCATGTGGTCGCAGCCAAAAAAGCTCTGATATATTCTGAAGCAGCAGCCAATGAGACTTGTTGGTTTGTTCATTCCCATGGAGTATCAGCACTTTCTCAACCAAGGACAGTCCAACCATTTCTGAAAACATCCAGGATAATTCACATGCTCAGTGCAAGAATCCTCCAAGGACATCACCAACATTATTCCAGCTATTTGACACCATTATTTTAAGGACACTAATAACATAGAAACAGACTTTCCTTCATTATTATATAAACTTCTTGTGAAAGTTGTTGTTTCTCTGAAGAATAATAAATTCCTTCTCATATATTGGTATTGACGAAGAATCTGTTTTTGAGCGAGCTGTTTATTACAACGTGGCGGCTTGGGTAACACTCCATCCACCACCAGTAATATTTACTTCCAGCCAAACCGGCGCATGAGATGCACAGCTGGCACTCCTTCTCAACAGCCACTTGGATGGACCAACATCAACAATGGAACGCCTCAAGGGCAATTAATGCTGGTCTAGCTCCATGAAAATCCCAAATGAACTAAACAGATAAATCGATTTTTTAATAATTATTAAACAATGAGGACATTTTGTTTATCTGATGATTTTGTCGCTGTTATTGAAATTGTGTGATCTATTTCCGTAAAATCATTTCATGCTTATATTGGAAGAACAAAAAATCTCAGGTCACAGATACACGGTAACACATCATTTAAACTCAAAATGCCAGGGAATAATAAGGTATAGATCTTCACGTACCTGGGAATAACGTAGCTTGGTGTTTTCTTGCTGGCGTAGTTGCATTGGGCTGAAGGGCCGGTTTGTATGCTGTATGACTCTTATCACTTTAATTGTTGGAAACAGAGAATGTGGTCTCACTATTTACAAAGCTTGTGAGCATCAGATAGTCAGGAATACAATCTCCAAGGGCCCACGGGATTTGAAGTTAGATCATTCTCCCTTCACTATCAAATTGTTCAGAACCCCGTTTCTCTCTTTGTAATATTCCTGTTAGTGTTCCTGCACCACAAGAACCCCTGGGGTCTATCACCATATTCTAAATAGAAATTACACACAGATGACAGAATGCTGGCCTTGGTAATGAAACGCACCTCTCAAAAACAACTGAAAGGAATCTGCATTGTTAAAATTATCCATTCGATCCAATCTTATTTCTAAAGCAGTTTCAAGTGAGGCTTTCCCTTTGCCCTATGCTTCTGACCTTTCTACAACATCAAGAATCCTTCCTGAATGCTTTTGAGTGCCGTTTAAAAGTTACATATGGAAAGCTGTGACCAATAACCCGAAAGGAAAAGTCTTCATGTTCATGACAACCGTGTCATAATTTTGTTCAGTATCTAAAGGCAACAGAAATATAGAAACTGGCATCAAAGGTAAAGAATAAAAACAGCTCCGTCATCCGATAAGGTGTTGGCTGATCTGATTGTGACCTCAATCACACAATCCTCCTTTGCCCTTACAATGTTAGTGCGTCATTCTTAGTCTAGAATCTGCCTGCCTCTACCTTAGGAATATTCATTGACTTACTCTCCATCACTATCTGGGAAGAGAATTCCACAAAGACACAACACAATGAGATGATTACACCAAATCACCATCTTCTTAACAGAGACATTCTTCAGTTTTATAATCCATCCAATCACAGTAATCTCTCACACAAGCTAAAACATTGTTTCAGAATTCAACTTGAAAACTACTTGGAATATTCTGGGATTAATCAAGATCACATGTTGATCGCCTAAAACCCAGTAGATCCAGGGCCAGTCAATTCAATATTTCCTCCATAAATAAACGGTCCTCCCAGGAGTCAACTGAGTGAATCTTCTATGGTTGCATTTCATATCATTGTGGCCATTGGTCTTTCGATGTGATTACACCACTGCCTTGTAGATCTGTAGAAAATCGCCCCTACATTTAAATGCATTCTGTTTCAGAAAGTTTCAACATTTATCTTACCTCCCTAAAAATTTGATGAACACGTAAAGGT
>NW_025203458.1:0-2330 GCF_004010195.1 Chiloscyllium plagiosum
CATGAGAATGACGAGAACGAGGGTAGATCCAATCAAGAACAGTACTGGGAGACTGTGTATTGAGTCGGAAGAGATAGGAGATGTTTTGATGAGTACTTTTCTTCAGTATGTACGAATGAGAGGAACCGTATTATTGAAGAGGAGAGTGTGAAACGGACTGGTAAGCTAGTGGAGATACATGTTAGGAAGGAAGATGTGTTGGACATTTTGAACAACTTGAGGATAGACAAGTCCCCCGGGCCTGTTGGGATATATCCTAGGATTATGTGGGAAGCAAGAGAGGAAATTGCAGTACCGTTGGCAATGATCTTTTCATCTTCACTGTCAACGGGGGTGGTACCAGGGGACTGGAGAGTGGCGAATGTTGTGCCCCTGTTCAAAAAGGGGAACAGGGATAACTCCGGGAATTACAGGCCAGTTAGTCTTACTTCGGTGGGAGGTAAAGTAATAGAAAGGGTACTGAGGGATAGGATTTATGAGTATCTGGAAAGACACTGCTTGATTAGGGACAGCCAGCACGGATTTGTGAAGGGGAGGTCTTGCCTGAGGGTAGAGCAGTGGATGTAGTATTCATGGATTTTATAAGGCATTTGATAAGGTTCCCCATGGTAGGCTTATGCGGAAAGCCAGGAGGCATGGGATAGAGGGAAATTTTGCCAATTGGATAGAAAACGATCTCCGCCGTCCATACAGGGCAGTGAGTTCTGAAGCCAGAAAATACTGGGAATGACATTGGGACACTTACCAGTGTACATAGACCCACAGTTGGGTACCTTTAATATTGTAAAGGATCTGGATCTCCCTGTATACTGGTCACTGAAAGTATTTTTTGCAGGAACAGAAAGCAGTTCGGAAGGTAAATGGTGTGTTGACCTTCATTTCAGGGGGATCTGAGTCCAGGTGTAAGGGTGTCTTACTGCAGCTGGACAGGGCCTTGGTGAGACCCCATCTCGAACATGTTGCAGTATTGTGTGCAGTTTTGGTCTCCTTACCTGATAAAGGACAAACCTGACATTGAGAGAGTGCAGCAAACGATGACCAGACTGATCTCTAGGATGACAGGCTTGTTGTGGGAGCAGAGTTTGGTGCGACTGGGCCTTTATTCTATGGACTTTAGGAAAATGAGTGGAGATCTCAGTGAAATATATAAACTCTGACAGGGCGAGACAGACTAGAAGCAGGAATGATAATTTTGGAGCCATGACAGAGACCATTGAAGAGTTTATCACATGTCTGTGCGTCTGAAGGCACTTTTAGGCCAGATCAGGAAACCACAGGAGATTCATTTCCTGAAAGCACATTAGGGAAACAAACTGCTGTTTCTAATCGACATTGGCTTCAGGGTAACTATTACTGGCACCAGCTGCCAGAGCATTAACCTGGTCTGGATTAGTCATCCAATGACATTTCCACAACAGCATCATCTCTACATGGGGACCTATCTGAAACCACACTGCACAAGTTAGTTCTCTGCTGCTTGACAGTTCTGTCAAAAATAACTTCCACCAATTTGACTATCGTGATTGTACTGAGGGCATGGTAATTGGTCAGATTGTAATTATTCCGCTCTTCGGGGACTGGACATAGCTGAGTAGTTTTCCACATTGCCAGGGAGATGTCAGAGTTGGAGCTGGAATGAAACAGCTTTCCCAGGGACACGGCTTGTTGTGCAGCACAAGTCTTCAGCCCTATTGCAGGAATGGTGTCAGGGCCCATTGCCTTTGTCGTATCTACTGTTTTCAGCTGTTTCGTCATGTCACATGCAGTGAACAAATTGGTTGAAGATTGGCATCTGTAATGCTGTGTGCATCATGACGAAAGTGAGATGGATCATTGACTTAACACTTCTGGCTGACGGTGGTGTAGGTATTACATGCTTGTCTTTTACACTAATATGCAGGACTGTTTCATTATTATAGGATGGGGATATTTGTGCAGCCCTTTCCTCTGTCATTTGCTTCATCATCCATCACCATTTATGACTGAATGTGGCAGGACTTCAGAGCTTCAATGAGATCTGTTGGTCAAGTGCGGTAGCTTTAATGTGTTAGCATGAGGTTTAGGTTCACGTGGTTCTGACCCTGACACGTTCACCCACACTCGTCATTGAACCATAGATCGTGTTGATGGTAATGGCAGACTGAGGAGATTATCCAGGGCAAAATGTTTCAGGTTGTGTATGAATCCTGTTCTGCTTCTCCTGCTGCTGTGGTCTGCAGCACTATATGAATACACAATTTTGAGCTGCAATATCTGCAATGCAATCCTGCTGTCTGTTCCCCAGTTCACATCGAGACCCATTCACCCATCAGCCCTCTACTCAATGACCT
>NW_025203458.1:4819-8555 GCF_004010195.1 Chiloscyllium plagiosum
AGAGAAAGAGAGGAAAAAGAGAGGGGGAATTTGAAATTCAGATGTTTGGAATTAGGTAAGAAAGTTAAATTAGCAGATGAAGATGAAGGGAGAATGTAGAGATGTATACTACTATGTTAATATATTGCCATATTTCGGTGAGGAAAATGTCAAAACCTTTTTTGTAATATTTGCAAAATTGGCTCGGCAGATGACGTGTCCAATGAACTTGTGGGTAATTGTAGTTCAGACTAAGCTGCTGTGCACAGCTTGAAAGATATGTGCAGTGCTGTCACATGCGGGAGCAAGAGATTATGCAGATGACAGACAGGCTATTTTGAGTGCTTTTGAATTGGTACTAGAAGCATATAGACAGCTGTTCAGAAATATAGAGACGGAACCTGGTCAGGCTGATGTTGAGTTTGAAAGAAGTAACCACAGACATTTTGAGAAAGCGGTGCAGGCCTTAAAAATGGACAAGACCTGTGAGGCCTGAAGGGACATTATTCTGCAGGAGGAGATTGAAGACTCGCTTCCAGAGATGGTCAGAATTCATGTGAATGCATAGAAAGTTCAAGAAGTGAGAAGCGCGGCAGAAATGGCAGGTAAATATGCATTGGTGCTTGAGAAGAAATTTAGCTTCTGGGCGGATTTTCATCCTGTGAGGGTTAGAAATTGGGAGAAGGGGAGATCCCAGACTACAAAATGAGTAAAACACACGAGCAATAGTTTACCACAGGTGAAAGAAAAATTCCAAGGGGGTTGAAAGGTGGTGAAAGGCCTCAGGTGTTCTCACTATAAGGGAGTGGAACACAAAAATTCCAGTGCCAATGGTTTAAGGAGGGCGCTGGGAAAAGGTGTTTTCACTGCAGCAAGCTGGGACACACAGTGCTGGGGGTTGAAGGAAGGCACTTTGGGAAAAGTTTTGTGGAAGAGGTTACCCAGTGACATGAGTGAAACTGGAAAAGGAGACTTCAATTGGAGCCGAGGAGCTGCAGGAGAGTGCACAACCTAGGCAGGGGCTGTGTATGGAGGCATTGCCTGATCTCTTTTAAGAATTCGCCTCTGTGGTTGAAGTCTACTCAGAAAGAACAGGGGGAGAAGGACAAGAAGATATAATTTTGTAAGATACGGGATCTGCTTATTCTCTAAAAGTTGAGAAGTTGGGGCACTGGAAAAGTACAACAGATCAGGCAGTATTCGAAGAGCAGGACAATCGACATATCAGGCATAAACCCATCGTCAGGAATGTGGTGGGGGGACAAGGGGGCTGAAAGATAAATAGGAGGTTAGGAGCTGGGCTGGTGGGAGGGTCATTGGGAAGGTGATAGGGAATGTAGTTTATTTCACAACCACTTCCCCCTCCCTTACCCCTACTTTCCTAATGAAGGACTTGTGCCTGAAATGTCGATTCTCCTGTCCCTCGGATGCTGCCTGACTTGCTGTGTTTTTCCAGACCCAAACTTTTCAACGCTGATCTCCAGCATCTGGAGTCCACTCTTTCTCTCAGCCTCTAATAGAAAGTGATAAAAGTATTTTCACTCTTCCTGACATGGTACTCAAGAGCGTGACAATCTGTTGAATGGGGACAGAAATTAAGCATGCCCTTGTGTAACATCAGGTTGGAGTGCCAAATCAAGATTGGGGAATTAACGGTGAGAGTGAGTGACAGAGTGTCAGTTCCAGGAATGCAGGTTGTTCTTGGGGATGATTTAACAGGATCCAAGGTGGGAGAGGCACCCCTGTGGTGAAGAAGTCAAAGGAAGACTAGGGAATTGGGGAGTTAAAATAAAAATACGCAGGATTTTTTCCAGGCTGTGTGTAACAAGATCCCACTGTCATAAGTTACAGATGGAAGGAAAAACAAAAGAAAAAGACAATAGAGTTGATGTTCAGTTAACTGACACCCTGTTTGATGTCACGGTGCAGGAAAACACCTGAACAGGCAGAAGATCAGGCAGAGGTGTTTAGTCCTGAAAGGCTAATGGACTTACAACAGATATGTACACACACTTACACATACACACGCACACAGAAAAGGAATCAGAATATATTGTTGAACGTTATTAACTGAAAGTTAAAATCCTAAAATTGAAATGGAGACCACAATAGGTTAGTGCAGAAGGGAAATGGGCCGAAGTGCAACACATTGTGTTACCAGTAGCATACAGTGTTACGGTTAGCACATGAACGAACTGCAGGAGGTCATCTAGGTGTACGGAAGACTCAGGCTAAGTTACAGAAGCATTTCTATTCGGCTGGAATGCACAAGGACGTGGTTATTTTTTGTTGTACATGTCATACATGCCAAATGGTAGGTACGTCACAGACAGTAATAAAACTAGCACCTTTGTTGCCAATTCCGACATTCAAAGAACGTTTCATGTGGGTTATGATTAATTGTGTAGCTCCCCTTTCTAAAATAGAAGTGGAAACCAATATTTTCTGATGATAATGGATGTGTATCTCAGATTTCCGGAGACAATTCCATTATGGAGTGCTAAGGCAAAAAGGGACGTGGAGGAGTTGGTAACTTTCTTTACTCGCTGTGGGTTACGCAGAGAGATTCCGTCAGACCAAGGGTCTCATTTTACCGCTCAGCTGGTTTAGGAAGTCATGAGTAGCTTAGGCAGACAGCACTTCAAATCAAGTGTGCCCCATCCTGAATCCCAGGGAGCCTTGGAAAGTTAGCATCAAATGCTGAAGACCACGTTAACAGCATACTCTCACTTTTGCCTGAATGGTTGGGTTAAAGGTGTCCCATTAAATTGCTTATCATCAGAGATGCCCCAAATAAATCTACTCAGTTTATTTCCTTGGAGTTAATATTCGTACATGAAGTGAGAGGTCCTTGAAATAAATTAAATATAAATTGACAGGACCGAAGTCAGAGATCTCACGCTTGGATTATGTATGTGATTTGAGGGAGAGATTATATGGAGTAGGTGAATTATGTAAACAGCACCTGAAAAGGGCACAGCATAGATGAAGCAGCTGGCAGATAAAAACTCTGAAACTTTGACGATTTCCCACCTCTGCCTGACCCTCTGCCTGTTCAGGTTTTGTTTCTGCAGTGTTACATCGAACAGGGTGTCAGTTAACTGAACATCAACTCCTTTTACTTTTATTTTTCCTTCCTGCTGTAACTTATGGGATCATGTTACTACACAGTCTGGAAAAATTCCTGAGTATTTTTCTTTCAATTCCCCAGTTCCTTAGTCTTCCTTTGACTTCTCCACCACAGGGGTACCTCTCCCACCTTGGATCCTGTTAAATCGTTCCCAAGAACAAACTGCATTCCTGGAACTGACACTTTGTCACTCACTCTCACCGTTACTTCCCCAGTCTTGATACGGGAATGACGTATTAATATTGCTACCAGTGGTAGGAAACCTCGTCAAAGCCAATTTTAGTGGTCTCTTTCAAATTAAAAAAAAATGTTGAGTCAGTTAAACAATCTTGTAAAGATACTGGATATAACAAAAACGTTACCGAGTATTTCATATGAATGAATAATGCACCACCACATTTAAGATTCAGGAACAGAGTTGTGGCCAGATGAACAAATTGTGCAGTTTATCTGTATGATGTAGTGATCTTTAGCAAGTGATTGAAAGCTCACATGTTATTGTTGGCAGAGCATGTTGAACGATTACAAGAAGCAAACCTGGCAATAAACTTAAAGAAAACAGAATTCGCGAAGGCAGAGGGGACGTTCTTGGGATATTACATTGGACATGGAAGGTTGACCCCATGG
>NW_025203459.1:0-1312 GCF_004010195.1 Chiloscyllium plagiosum
TATGAGTATAGTTAGAGGAAGAGGATTCCCAGCGAAAGGGTGGGGCCTGTTAGAAACCAAAGGGACAATCTGTGCATGGAGCCAGACTAAGTAGGTGAGGTCTTCAATGAATACTTCCCATCTGTATTCACACAGGAGAAACACATTATAGCCACGGACTTCATTTTGGATGGTGAGGTTCTATAACCTGGTACGATCAATAACGAGGAGATATTAAATGTTTTCTTTGGCGTAAAGTTGGAGACAATCCCCAGTGCCCAATGAAATGTATCTTAGGCTGCTATGTGAGGTAAGGGAGGAGATTACTGGGGCCCTAGTGGATATATTTAATACTTTGCTGGCCACAGGTGAAGTGCCGAATGATTGGAGGATCGCTAATGTGGTTCCGTTATTCAGGAAGGGCAGCAGGGATAGGCCAGGTAATTACAGAACAGGGAAACTGACAGCAGGGGAAGGGACATTATTGGAAACAATTCTGAGGATGAATCAACACTTGAAAAGGTAGTGATCAACTCAGCTTAGTCATCACGGATTGAGTAGAGGAAGATACTGTCTGAGGAATTCAGTTTTTGAAGTGGTGTCTAAGAATATTGATGAGGGCAGTGCAGATGATGTGGGTTACATGGACTTGAATAAGGCCTTTGACAAGGTCCGTCATGGAAGGCTGATCCAAAGGTAAAGAGCCATTGGGATCCAAGGCAGGCTGGCAAATTGGATGTAAAATTAGCGGATAGACGTCTTTGTGTTTGAAATTCTTTCACCAGAGGTGTACCACAGGGATCTGTGCAGGAACCATTGTTGTTTATGATGTACATTAATGACTTGGATGTGAAAGCGGAAGGTGTCATTAGTCGGTTTGCAGATGCCATGAAAGGTGAGGGTGTTGTTCACGGTGAGGGGGATGGTCTCAGGCTGCAGTCCGATGTCAATCAAAGAGAATCTGAGCAGAGCTTATTTCTGATCAATGTGAGGTAATAACTTGTGGGAGGTATGATAAGCAACGGACAGACATAATGAATGGTCAGTCCTTGCGGCGTACTGAGGAACACAGGGACCTTGGTGGATAAGTCCATTGATCCCTGAAGGGGTCAGCACAGGTAGGCATGGTGGGGAAGACACCTGAACTGGGAGCGGGAGGGAGACCCATATCCTGATGGTAAATTACTAGAGCTGCTTGAGAGGATATAAACTCGTCTGGCAGGGTATTGGACCTTAAACAGTTGTAAGGTCAGAACGAAGATTGAGGCTGGTACACAAGTTAAAGAGAGCGATTTCAAAAGACAAGGCAGGCAAGAATATAACAGGGAATGGG
>NW_025203459.1:1653-8557 GCF_004010195.1 Chiloscyllium plagiosum
ACTAACCCCGAATAACCAGTGGCAGATTGAGGAACAAATATGTCGGGAGATCTCAAATATCAATCATAATAATAGGGCTGTAATTTTAGGGATTTTTTTCAACTTTCCAAACTTAGACTGGGACTGCCAGTGTTCAGCGTTTGCAAGGGAGGAATTTGGTAATTGCGTTCCAGAAAACTCCCAGTCAATATGTAAACGGTCTGAAAAGAGAAAGGGACAAAACCTGACCACTCCTTGGGAAACAAGATCGGGAAAGGGACTGATGTGTTAGTGGGAACGCATTTTGCTCAAGCAACCACAGTTCTACCAGTTTACAAATAGCTCTGGAAAAGGACAGGCCTGATCCACAAGTTCAGTTTATAAAACGGGGCCAGCCCAATTTTGATAGTATTAGCCAGGAACTTTCAAAAGGTGACTGGGGAGTGTATGTGCAGGGAAAGGGACGTCTGGCAAGTGAGAATATTTTAAAAGTGAGATAATTTGAGCGTTCAGCGCCAACATGTTCCTGTTTGTGTGTAGGTCAATGCTGACAGCATTTGGAAACACTGGCTGTATATTGAGGGTCTGGTCACGGAAAAGGGGGCAAATGTCAGGTATAGCCAGCTGGATCAAGGGAATCCCTGAGGATCACAGGGGCTGTAGGAATACACTTTGGGTAGAAATCAGGAATGCAGAAAAGATACATGAAAAAGCCTCGGCAGAGAAGGATAAGGAGATTCCAAAAGTGATTGTATAAAATATTAAAAGTAAACGAGTACCTCAGGCCAAAATTGGGGCCCTTAAATATCAATGAGACAATTCATGTGTGGATCTGCAGGATATTTATTAAGACCCTAAACAAATTTTTCACTCCAGAATTTACTGTGGACAAAGACTGGGGAACTCAGGGAACAAGAGTAATACATTAGACCACAATTGGAGTTCACTGCAATTCCAGTCACCCTGCTATAGGAATGATATTGTGAAATTTGAAAGTGCTCATAACAGATTTACAAGATGTTGCCAGGGTTGTTGCTGAGTAAGCTGGGGTTATTTTCCGTGGAGCATCGGAGACTGAGGGGTGACCTGACAGAGGTTTATATAAACATGACGGACATGGATTGGGTAAACATTCAAGGTCTTTTCCCAGGGGTTAGGATGTCCAAAACTAGAGGGCATGGGTTTAAGGTTAGAGGGGAAAGGTTTAAAATGAACTGAAGGGACAGCTTTTTCATGTACATGGTGATGCGTGTATGGAATGAGCTGAGACAGAAAGTAACAGAGACTGATATTATGACAACATTTATAAGGTATTTGGATGGGAATATGAATAACAAGGGTTTTGAGGTACATGGGCCAAATGCTGATAAATGGGATGGATGTGTTAGATCTCCTGGTCAGCATGGACGAGTTGGACCGAAGGCTCTGTTTCCATGCTGTCCATCTCTATGACTTGAAAAGCGTGTATGTTTTAGAAGAGGTGATTAGATTAGATTACAGTATGGAAACAGGCCCTTCAGCCCAACAAGTCCACACCGACCCGCCGAAGCGCAACCCACCCATACCCATACATTTACCCTTAACCTAACACTACGGGCAATTTAGCACGGCCAATTCACCTAACCTGCGCATCTTTGTGACAGTGGGAGGAAACCGGAGCACCCGGAGGAAACCCACGCAGACACGGGGAGAACGTGCAAACTCCACACAGAGAGTCGCCTGAGGCGGGAATTGAACCCGGGTCTCTGGCGCTGTGAGGCAGCAGTGCTAACCACTGTGCCACCATGCCGCCTCCAGGTGGTGCTGGAGGTTTTAAACACAAAGGTATTGAAAGCCCTAGTACTTCATTAAGTGTATCACAGAACATTATGGGATGCTAGGCAAGAAATGGTGGAGCCCCTAGCAAAGGTATTTGTACCATCGACAGCCAAGTGTGAGGTTCTGGAAGGCTGGAGGGTGGCATAGTGGACAGTGAAGGAGATCTGCTAAGATTACAAAGGGACCTTGATAATATGGGTGAATGGGCTGAAAAACCGTAGATGGTATTCAATCTGAATAAATGCAACAAATACATTTAGTACAACAAACAAGGGTAGAGCCTCAGTTCGGGCCTCAGTTAGTGTTTTAGTGCAGAGAGACCTCCAGATTCAGTTACATAATTCTTGAAGTTTGCATCACAGGATGGATAAGACAGTATGTTTGACTATTGCGCAGTCCATTGAGTGTAGGATTTGGGACATCATGTTGAGATTGTATGGACATTGGTGAGGCCTCTTCTGCAATACTCCATCCAGTTGTGGCCGCCCAGTTATAGGGAGGATATTATTAAGCTGCAGGGGTTCAGACGAGATTAATCAGGATGTTGCTGGGTATGGAAGGCTTGAGATTGAAAAATGGCTGGATAGGCGGAGTCCTTTTAATGAAAAAAATGAGATATATAGATCAATTTAATGGTAGGTACCTTTTCTTCAGGGTGGGGGATCCTCAAGAGGAGAGACCACATTTTTAAAGTTATGCTTTATGGCTCTATGACAAGAATATGGTTTCATTCCATTATTTAAGAAAGGCTGCCATAGAAAACCAGGGAACTAAAGAGCAATTAGCCTAATGGTGGGTAAGTTGTAGAAGTGATTCTGCCAGACAGGAGTCACATTCATTTGGAAAAGGCAAGGATTGATGAAAGATAGTCAGCACGGCTTTGTGCGTACAAAGTCAGGTCTCATTAACTTGATACTTTTGTTGAAGTGGTGACCATACATTGTCTACACTAAAGTCAACAGGGTCTTTGACAGATTTACTGGTTCGTAAGATTAGTTCACATGGGATCAGGGGGAACTAGCCAACTGGATACAAAATTGGCTTGACAATGGGAGACAGAGGGTGGTGGGAAAGAGTTGTTGTTCAGACTGGAGGCCTGTGACCAGCGGTGTGCCATAAGGTTCAGGGCTGGGTCCACTGATATGCATCACCTACACAAAAGGTTTGGTTGAGAATATAGGAGACATTGTTAGTAAGTTTGTAGATGATCAAATTAATGGTGTAGTGGGCAGTGAATACAGTTATCGAATGCAGTGAATACACTGACCAACTGGGCCAGTGGACCAGGTAATGAAAGATGGTGTTTAATTCAGGTTTTGGATTTTGTTAAGACAAACCAGGGATGAATGACACAGTTAATGGGAGGGTCCTGGCCACTGTTGTCGAACAGTGAGAGACCAAGGGGCACAGTTACAGGTGGACAGGGTGGCGAAAGTGGCATTTAGGACACTTGCCGTCATTGTCCAGCGCTTTGTTAGATACGTTGGAGATATTTGTAACATTGTCCTAAATAGTTCTCTTGGGCAGAGGAGGCTACGGAGTGACGTTATAAAGTTTTACAAAACCATACCTAAGAATGGTGAATAGCCAAGGGGAAGTGAGTCTAAAACTAGAGGCTATAAACGGGAGGTGAGAGAGCAAAGATTTAAAGAGGAAGCTGAGGGGCAACATTATCTACGGAGGATGGTGCATAGACGGAATGGACTGCCAGAGGCACATGGGAGAAACAAGAATAGTTACAACATAGAAAAGACATTTGGGCAGGAACATGGAGAGGTACATTGAGAGGATAAGGTTTGAAGAGAAAAGGGCCAAACGCAGGCAAATGAGATTCGTTCGATATAGGAAACCTGGGCAGCATTGATGAGTTGGACCACAGGTTCTGTTTCCGTGCTGTATGACTTTGTATCCAGTTAAAGAGGATTACAGTACCGAAATAAAACATGTTGTAGACACTGAAGCAATTTACAGCAATAGGGATGGTAATCTAGAATGCAGTACCTTTCAAATATGTGGAGGGAGTACAGGGAAGGGAGGAGGTTACAGGGACAGGAACTGTTATAGGAGTTACAAATTAATGAAGACACTGGTGCACAAGCCATGCCATAGATACAGTGTTACAGGGTACTGAGTCTTAGTGCAGTGTTGGAGGGAGAACACAGAAGAGAAAGATCCCAGGCAGCATTCCCAACGAGTTGTGGGAGGCCTGCTTTAACCTCTGTTGTACTGATGCTCAATAAGACAGCAGAGGCCTGAATTGATAGCTCTGAACTCCCGATGCTGTCTCACAATGCAAGTTAAAGTAGACATGGTGATTGAGCATGGGGTGTGTCTGTACAATGCTCCCCCTCCAGCACTGCATCTGTGTCATGTCTTGTTTGCCGATGTTTGGAGTCCTCTCATTGCTCCCTGTTCTGTGCACTGAGAGTGATCTTACCTCACTACAGGATTTATTGAAGGCTCCAGATCTCCCTTCCCTTTGTCTCTTTGGCTGACCAGACATCTTCAATGTGGTGACAGACGAGACACCAAGCAGTTGGGAAGTCTATTGAACCAGGAACTTCCTGAGTACCTACAGGAGACAGAGAAATAGACAGAATGGGACATTAGAATGATGCAGTGAGGGTTACACAAGGAGAATGGCACTGAGTCCCACAGAGATCTGGAAAATCCCAAACTCCATCCCTGCTCTGTGTTGCTGTGTCTTTCTGGAGTGTAGAATTCTGTTGACCCAGGATCTAGAATAACTGCAAGAGCAGGAGACACTGACAGAGGTAGCAATTAGACCCACACAGTGAGGGATATCACAGGGAGAGATACTGAGTGACATCACTAGAGTACTGGAAGGTGTCAGGATCACAGAATCGTGCGTTTAGCTTCATGATGCACTGGTTTCAGGGATGAGCAACCAGTGAGAAGGTGAAGTGATGCCCTAGTGGTATTATTGCTAAAGCATGTATCCCAAACCACAGCTTATGTTCAGGGGAGACAGATTTGAATCCCACCATCAGAAATAGTGGAATTTCAAATCAATAATTTAAAAAAGAGTATGTAACAATCCATAAATAAGTAAGTATGAAACCATTGCTGATGTACAAAAAAAACCAAACACTTATCCTTTAGATAAGGATATCTGCTCATCCTCAGGTGGTCTGCACGACATATCCACAGCAAAGTGTTTGCCTCTCAATTACCCTCTGAAATGGCCGAGCAAGTTACTCAGCTCCAGGGCAGCTAGGGCTGAGCAAGAAAGACTGGTCAGCCAGAGACACCCACATCCCGTACCTGATTTAATAAATAATCCATTAGGATGGCCCCACTGGAACTGTGCTGGGAGCAGTTTCCTGGCCAATCATGTCAGTAGGTTTATGGACAGGGCTTTCAACTGACAGAGAGGATGCAGGGACAGGGTTAAGGTGAAAGGAGCTTTCCAAAACCAAAAAGAAAAGGTGAAACATCGGAACAGCATGGGGATGTTGGTGAAGGCAAGCCGAAAGGTACAGGATGGGGCAGCGATTAACTAAAACTGTACATCAGTGAATCGGTTTGTGACAGGAAATTATGGGAAAGAGGAAATTATGACTTTTTTTTTAATGGACGAAGTCTCGTCAATAAGGTAGATGGATTTGTGATGCGATGATAAGAAGAGATTTAGACACCAGAGAGACGTGGTTCCAGGGTGAACAAAAGGAGGAACATAAATATTCAAATGGTTCACAACCTTGCGGAAACTCAGGCAAAATGGGTAACACTAACAATAATGGGTAACAAAGGCATTACAGAGAAAGCATTTGGCCTCAGATCATAAAGTAGAGTCAGTCTGAATGTAAATTCTGACTACTACTTGCCAAGAACACAAGCAGCAGAACAGTTTTTAGCCACCGAACAGTATTTCATTGCTCATCACTGCATTGAACAGGAACTCATTGGAATTTTTAACTCAGGCATTGTGATAATTTTGGGAAACTACAATTTTCGCATAATCTGGGACAGTCAGACGGACAACTGTGATATTGGAAGAGGAGTTCCATGAATTTTTTTTCAGTGTTTCTTTGAATAACACATTGGGCAACTGGCGAGGGATGTAACTATCTCAGAGCGACTGTTGTGCAATGAAACTTAGTGAATGAGTCATATCACCTTAAGAGATCCTCTAGGAAATTGTGATAAGTGCAGTTTTAAGAAATATAATGTTGTAAAGAGACTCACAGAAAGGACAAGTTACAACTAGAAATGAAAATAGCCAATTACTTGAGTTTGAGCAGAGAAGTGACTAAGGTAAACAGGCTAAATAGACTGAAACATGTGTCTGTAAATGGACAGTGGAAAACATTTGAAAGAAACACTCAACAAAAGGACACTCCATTGAAACAGACAAAACCTCAGCAAGAAATTCCCACTGGTCCCTCACTTGGGACAAAATATATCATATTAGATTATCAGGCTGAGAAGATCACCAAATATTACTAAAAATTCTGCAGTGAGGGAGTGTTTAGGAGTAAGTTTTAAAGGAATTACAAAGGGTCATCTAGCAGGAGAAGGTCAGATGGAAGGGGTACCATTGTCAGGGTTTATTGTCAGAAAAGGAACAGGGAGAGATGAAGGGGATGGAGGTGGTGAGAGTGTTACAGAGAGTGGTCAGGGCCTGAACGTTGTTACAAAGTCAGTACGGATTGCTGCAGCTGGAGGGGTTTGCAGAGGTAGGGAGGAGCATATGTATTTTTATTTATTTATTCATGGGATGTGGGTATCACTGCCTGGACTAGCATTCTTTGCCCCCACTGGTAATTACCCAGAGGGCAGCTCAGAGTCAGCCATATTGCTGTGGTCTGGAGTCACATGCAGGCCAGACCAGGTTAGAATGTCAGGTGTCCTTCCCTAAAGCAGGTAAGTGAGACAGATGAGTTCTTCCTACTGATCAACAATGTTTTCATGGTGGCCTCACTGATGTTTTGTACAGATTCAACATGACATCCCAACTCCTACTCTCAATGCTCTGCCCAAGGAGGGTAACCATCCCAAACGCCTGCTTCACCAGCCTGTCTACCTGTGACACTACTTTCAAAGAACTGTGTTCCTACATCCCTGGGTGTCTGATTGACCACAC
>NW_025203460.1:0-8558 GCF_004010195.1 Chiloscyllium plagiosum
ATAGGAACAGGGAGAGGTGAAGGTGCTGGAGGTGGTGAAAGTGTTACACAGAGTGGTCAGGGCCTGAATGCTGTTACAAAGCTAGTATGGATTGCTGCAGCTGGAGGGGTTTGCAGAAGTAGGGAGGGACATATGCATTTTTATTTATTCATTCATGGGATGTGGATGTCACTAAATGGACCAGCAATTACGAAGAGGGCAGTTCAGAGTCAGCCATACTGCTGTGCGTTGGAGTCACATGTAAGCCAGAACAGGTTAGAATGTCAGATGCCATTCCCTAAAGGACGTAAGTGAACCAGATGAGTTTTTCCTACTGATCAACAATGCTTTTATGTTGACTTCACCAATGTCCACCACAACATGACATCCCAACTCCTAATCTCAATTCTCAAACGAATGAAGGCAACCATCCCAAAGGCCTGCTTCACCAGCCTGTCTACCTGTGACACCACTTTCAAAGAACTGTCTACCTGCATTCCTGGGTCACTGACTGACAACACTAACCAGGGCCCGAACATTAACTGTACAAGTCCCACCCTGGTTTCTTCACCAAAAGAGAACACTTCACATTTACTTAAACTCCATCTACTATTCTTCAGCCCACTATCCCAGCAGTACTGATTTCAGTATCATCCAAAAAACTTACTTACCAGGAAACCAATACCCCCGTCCAAACCATTCCTCGAAATGACAAACAACAGGGGACCCACTACACCGCTGGTCACATGCCTCCAGTCAGAAAAACAAAATGTCTCCCATAACCCTCTGTCTCCGACCAGCAAGCCAATTGTGTATCAGTTGACTAGCTCCTCCTGAATGCCATATCCTTTTACATTGATCTGAGCTTATTATCCAGTTTACCATAAAGAACGTAGAACACAGAATAGGACAGCACATGACGCTTCGACCATGATTTCACGCCAATCTTTTATCCGACTGTATGCTCAATCTAACCTACGTACCCTTCATTTTACTATCACCATGTGCTTAGAAGTATAAAAAAAGTTCCAAAAGCATCTAATTTTAGTGCCACCGCTGGCAGTGTATTCCACTCATCCACCACTCTATATGTAACGAAACTATCTCCGAAATCTCCCCTTAACCACCCCCTTGTAATAGCTATTTATATCAGTGCAAGAAATCACGCTCACTATTCACTATCTGTGCCTCTCGTCATCTTGTTCACCTCTACCAAGTCGCCCCTTACGCTTCTTCACTCCAGTGAGAAAGGCCTTACCTCCCTCAACCTTTTTTCAGAAGACATGCTCTCCAGTACAGGCAGGATCCTGTTAAACTCCTCTTTACCCTCTCTAAAACTTCCACATCCATCCTGTAATGAGTGGACCAGAACAATATTCCAAGTGTAGTCTAACCAGGGCTCTATAGAGCTGCAGCATAACCTCACGGCTTTAAAACCCAATCCCCTAGCAATTGAAAACCAACACAACATATTATTTCATAACAATTCTATCAGCTTTGTGGCAACTTTGAGGGATCGATGTCCATGCAACACAAGACCCTATGTTCCACAACACGACCAAGTATTCTGCCTTTAACCCTGTATTCTGCATTCAAGTTCGATCTTCCCAAATGAATTATTTCACACTTTTCCAGATTGAACTTCATCTGCCACTTCTCAGCCCAGCTCCGCATCCTGTCAATATCCTGCTGTAAACGACAACAGCCCTCCACACTATCCACCACTCCTCCAACCTCCATGTTATTGGCAAAATTACTAACCCATTCTTTCACAACCACATCCAAGTCATTTATTAAAAAAAATCACAAAGAGCAGATGTCCTGGATCCGATCCCTGCAGAACACCACTGGTCACCGAGCTCCAGGCTGAATGCTTCCCATCTATCATCACCCTCTGTCTTCTATGAGAAATTCTTTATCCGGACAGACAGGTTTCCTGTATCCCATGCCTCTGTACTTTCTGAATGAGCCATAAAGGTGTTTTATCACATTCTCAAATGATTCAATGAGATTTGTGAGGTACGACCTGTCCCTACAGAGCCATGCTGACTATCTTTAACCAAACTATGGTTTTCCAAGAAATCATAAGTCCTGTCTCTCAGAATCCTCTCCAACAATTTGCATACCACAGACATAAGAAAGTGAGGTCTGTAATTCCCAGGTTTATCCCTATTCCCTTTCTTGAACAAGGGAGTAACATTTTCCTGCCTCCAATCATCTGGTAACTCCAGTGGACAGTGAGGGTACAAAGGTCATCGCCAAAGGCGCAACAATCCCTTCCCTCGCTTCCTGTAGTAACTTTGGGTACATCCCGTCTGGGCCAACACACTTATCCATCCTTATGTTTTACACAATACTCAGCACATCCTCCTTCTTAACATCAACCTGTTCACATATATCAGTCCTTTTCATGCTGTCCTCACAAATGACAAGGTCCCTCTCAGTAGTGAATACTAAAGCACAGTATGCATTAAGGACCTCCCCTACCTCCTGTGACTCCAGGCACATGTTCTCTCTACTATCCTTGACCGGCCCTACCCTCACTCTGGACATCCTCTTGTTCCTCAAATAAGTGGAGCATGCCTTATGGTTTTCCTTAATCCTTCCCAACA
This sequence comes from Chiloscyllium plagiosum, assembly GCF_004010195.1. Classification (NCBI taxonomy): domain Eukaryota; kingdom Metazoa; phylum Chordata; class Chondrichthyes; order Orectolobiformes; family Hemiscylliidae; genus Chiloscyllium; species Chiloscyllium plagiosum. Next base: position 2,592 of record NW_025203460.1, read on the forward strand.
AAGCTTCTCCATGTCCCCTTCGAGCTGTCCGAAATCCATTCTTCAGTTCCTTCCTGACTATCATCAGAGAGTCTCCAGAGTGTGGAAACAGGCCATTTGGCTCAACAACTCCATACGGACCCTCTGAACAGCATTCCACCCAGAATTCCCCACCCTATTACTCTCCATTTACCCTTACTAACGTGTCAATCCTACACGTCCCTGAACACTAAGGGTAATTTAGCATGGCTGATTCACCTATTCTGTACATCTTTGGACGGTGGGTGGAAACTGGAGCATCTGGAGGATCCCCACGCAGACACGGGGAGAACGTGTAAACTCCACACAGACAGTCGCCCTGGACTGGAATCGAAATCGGGTCCCTGGTGCTATAAGGCAGCCGTGCTTAATACTGAGCCACCGTGCTGCACCCATTTAAACCTATAGAGGTCTACAGATCCTAGCATCCTCAACCTTAAGTAAGCTTCCTTCTTCCTCTTGACTAGGCATTCTGCATCCCTTGGAATCTAGTCAAATGCTTTGCAGAAGTCCATGTATACAATGTTGACTGTTCTGCATTCAACAATCACTTGGTCACTTCCTCAAAGAATCAATCCAGTTTGTGAAACACGGTTTTCCACTCACAAAGCCATGCTGACTATCTGCAAGCTGTCCTTGCCTTTCCAACTATACGTAGCTCTTTTCTCACACAATCTCCCCCAACAACGTACCCATTACTGGGCTGTAATTTCCTGGAATTTCCCTGCAGTCCTTAAGTGATAGAACAGCATTATCCTTCCACCAGTCTATCGGCACATCACTGTGTCTGTTGATAATATGAATATCTCTGTTGGGGACACTGCAATCTCTTCCCTAGCTCCACACAATATTCTAGGAGAGACCTAATGAGCTACCGAAGATTGACCTACCTTTATTTGTTTTAAGATTCCAGCACTTTCTCTGCTCTGTTGAGGATTCTTTCCAAGACATCACCATTTATTTCCCCAAGTACCTGAGCTTCCATCTCTTTCTTCATAGTAAATTCTGACAAGACTATTTTGTTTAATATCTCACCCATCTCCTCTGGTTCCACACATAGGCGTAATCATTGATAGTTAAGGAACCCTATTCTCAACCAAGTTGCTCCTTAACCTTTATTAAAACTTGCATAAAGACTTCTGAAAATTCAAATAAACCATATTCCCCGTACCACCACCCACTCCTACACCCTTATCTGTTCTGCCATTTATATTTACACCAAAAAATAAAATCCAACAGGCTCAAGAATAAATTCTCTTTCATAAGATGCGTTTCTAAACATCCAGTTATTGTATATTGACATATTTCAGCATGCTCCCGACTTACTGTCAGGCTTACACCGTTTGGTTTGAGACTGGCAGCAGAAAGGTTGTGGGAGTTCTTGTTTATCAATCTGAAAAAGTTAGCTTACAGTGTCAGCAGGTAATAGAGACGGAAAATCAAATGTTGGCATTTATTATAAAGGGAATGGAGTCTAAAAATAGGGCGGTCTTGCTAAGAGTATACAAGATACGAGTCACATTACACCCAGAATACTATGAACAGTGTGAGTGTCCGAAGGAAAGATATTCTGTTCTTGGAGGCTGGTCAGAGAAGGGTCATTCAGTTGATCCTGGGAATGGATGAATTTTCTAATAAGAGTTGGGGTAGATTGAGGTTGAACGCATTGAAGTTTAGAAAAAATGAGATAGAAATCGAATGTAATATCAACGGTCAGATAGATGCTGGGAAGTTAGAAATTAGAAAAGTACACCACAGCAATAGGCCCTTCGGCCCACCATGGCTGTCCTGTCCATGATGCTATTCTCAACTCATCCCATCTGCACATGGTCCATATCCCTCTATTCCCTGCCTGTTCATGTTTCTGTCTAAATGCTACTTCAATACTTTACTCACATCTTTGTTTCTATGATCTCCCTGGGTAACATCTACACTCTATGTAAAAAAAAATCTTGCCTCACACATCTTGTTTAAACTTTCTCTGCCTCACGTTAAACCTATCCACTCTAGTATTTGAAACTTATACATTGGAAAAGAGATTCCGACAACCTACATTTTCTGTCCCCGTACTAATGTTATATTCCTGTACCTGGCCGCCTGTCAGCCTCTGATACTCTCGCAAAACAATCCAAATTTGTTTAATTTCCTCTTACACATAACACACCCTTTAAAACCCAGCACAGGCAGCGTGCTAATAAACCCCTTTAGTACCCTTTTCAAAGCCTCCACACTCGTCCTATTGTGTGGAGATGAGAACTGCACACAGTATTCTAAATGTGGACAAATAAAAGTTTCATACAATTACAACATCAGATGCCAAGCACAATAACCAATGTTGTGAGCGATGAAGACCAGTGTTCCATTTGCTTTCTTTCCCATCTGAAACACCTCTGTTGCCATTTTCAGGGAGTCACTGACTTACACCAAGATCCTTCTGTATATCAATGTCCCTCAGTATCCTAACTTTCTTCTTGAATTTGACATCCTAAGCTCCATCATCTGACACTTGTTCAAATTCAACTCAATTTGCCACATCATTGAACATCTTTGCAACTGATTAGTAAATGCCTGCAACATTGGATATCCTTGCTCATGAACCCCAACTCCACCAATTTTAATGTCATCTGCAATAATTATCTTTGTCACTTCCTTCCTTTTCAATTGTGTGAGAATCTGTAACCGGAGGGCAGAAAGTCCCAGCAATGGCTCACACGTTTAAGATGGAGAGGAGGAGGAATGTCTTCACTCAGAGGGTAGGGACTCTGTGGGAATTTCTGACTGCAAGGGGCTGTCGAGTCTGGGTCTTTATGAAGATTTACAGCAGAGATGGTCAGATTTTAATGAATCAGGGAAACAAGCGTTTTGTGGATAAGGCAGGAATGTAGAGTTGAAAAGTATCAGGTCAGCCATGATCTGATTGAAAGGCAGAGCATCCTCAATGGATGAAATGGCCTCATTCTACTCCTACATCTCATGGTCTGAACTCTCACTCAGTATTGACATGAAACCATGATGAGTCTCAGCGCACAAAATCTCTTGAGATTGGGATTATTAGATATTTAATATTACACAGGATTTCATTGACAAGAGACAATTCTGTTGACGGCTCCTTGATATGATGTTATCGAAAACCATCTCGTATGTAATCCAGGAATCCATCCATTCCAGCCCAGATATTCATTTGTTTACCAGTCGTGATGAAAACTACTCTCACACACAGTTACTGCCCTGCCCTTGCTACTAGTATATTCAGTGTCCTGACTGTAACCATATTGACATTACGATCACTGTCTGGTGCCTACAAAAGAATTCCTGCTAATGGTTGCTGCTGCTTGCTTATTCTCATCTCCACCCAAATAGACTCCAAATTTTGGACTTCAGTTCCACATGTCTGTCTCATTAATGCATTAACCTAATCCTTTCCTCACAACTTGTTGTCTTTATGCCTAGACTGCCTCGATCCCAACAACCCTTCAATATTCCCTTCCGAGCTATGGTCATTAAGCAGCTACATCTGCGGAATGATTATTCCATCACATCTGTTCACTATCATGCCATCTGCTATTTGGCGAATGCAGGGAGTTATTCCTCAGTAGTGGTAGGTTGAACAGATGGATAGAGGTTACAGAGATAGGGAGGCTTACAGGGGTTCGAGGATGTTAGAGTTAAACAGAGTTACATCTGGTCAGGAATGTCAGTGGGACAAAGGGGTTTGGGGGTTGGCGGAATTTACAGAGATGGATGGAGCCGGATTATACGACTGAGATAGGGATAGGGATGGATGTAGGGAGAGGTAGGCAGGCTGAGAGGCACAGACAGGAGGTGTTTCAGCCAGAAGTGTATTGTATATACTAACAGAGATATGGGATATTGTAGTGACTGATGACGTTTACAGATATAAGGCGGTTTCTAGATTCTGGAGGCTACATAGATAGGAAGGCAATGGAGAATGCCAGGTTACTGGGTTGGAGACAGTTACACAGATGGGGAAGGTTGCACAAACTGAAAGAGGCTACTGTGGTCAGAAAGGTTGTTGGGGGGAGATTTAAACAGATTAATATCGAAGAACTGGAGAAGAAAAAGGAGGTTACAGATGGATGTAGGGATTGGATGCACAAAGATCGGGGTTAGTGCTGAGATTGGGAAATCGGCAGGGACTTCAAGTGATTACTCAACAAGGGAAGATTAAAGGGGCTCCATAGATTGGGGTGTTGTCAGGACTGGAAGAGGTTACACAGAAAAGGCGGGCTTTCGGGGCAGTAGATGTTTATGGAGGTAGTGGCGGGACTGGAGCAGTTAGCAGAGACATGGAAACTTTAGGATAGTACTAAGATACACAGGCTTTAGTTCATGCAAGAATGTGAAGCTTAATGGGACTGGAGGAGTGAAGAAAGGTACAGACAGTAGTGTTGGCTGCAGGTGTTAAAGGATTATGGAGAGACTTGCAGGTTAGAGAGAGTGTGGGTTTCAGATTCTGACAGGCATTGTCGGAACCGGAGTAGCCTTGGCAAATGGGCACTTTGCAATTATAGAAGGTGCTGAAGGTGCTGGAAGTGGAAAAAGATGTACAACATAGAAGAAAACAGTGCAGAACAGGCCCTTTGGCCCTCGATGTTGCGCTGACCGGTGAACTATTCTCAGCCCATTCCCCCCACACTATCGCAAAATCATCCATGTGCTTATCTAAGAATTATTTAAATCTTCGTAATGTGGCTGAGTTGACTACATTAGCAGGTAGGGCATTCCACATCCTTATCACTCTCTGCATAAAGAACCTGCCTCTGACATCTGTCTTAAATCTATCACCACTCAATTTGTAGTTATGGCCTCTCGTACAAGCTGACGTCATCAGCCTAGGAAAAAAGTCTTTTTCTGTCTACCCTATCTAATCCTCTGATCATCTTGTATGTCTCTATCAAACCCCCTCTTTGCCTTCTTATTTCCAATGAGGACAGACCCAAGTCTCTCAGCCTTTCCTCATAAGACCTTCCCTCCAGATCAGCCTTTCCTCATAAGACCTTCCCTCCAGATCAGGCAACGACCTGGTAAGTCTCCTCTGCACCTTTTCCAAAGTTTCCACATCCTTCCTCTAATGGGGTGACCAGAACTGTACACAATTTTCCAAGTATGGCCGCACCAGCATTTTGTATAGTTGCAGCATGATGTTGCGGCTCCAGAACTCAATCCCTCGACCAATGAAACCTAACACAAGGTTTGCCTTCTTAACAGCACTATCCATCTGGGTGGCAACTTCCAGGGATCTATGTACATGGACTCCAGATTCCTCTGCACATCCACACTACTAAGAATCTTTCCATTGACCCAGTATTCTGCCTACCTGTTATTCTTCCCAAAGTGCATCATCTCACATTTAGCTGCATTGAACTCCATTTGCCACCCCTCAGACCAATTCTGCAGTTTATCCAAGTCGCCCTGCAACCTGTAACATTCTTCCACACTGTCCACTATTCCACCGACTTTAGTGTCGTCTGTAAATTTACTAATCCATCCACCTATGCCTGCGTCTAAGTCATTTATAGAAATGACAAACAGCAGTGGTCACAAAACAGATGCATGCGGCACATCATTAGTAACTGGACTCCAGACTTAATATTTTCCATCAAGCACCATTCGCTGCCTTTTACCAGAAAGCCAGTTTCTAATCCAAACTGCTAAATCGCCCTGAATTCCATGCCTCTGCATTTTCTCAATCATGTAGGGAGGGTTGAGGAGGCAGATGATGGTGAGAGATAGGAGGGCTGCAGAGACAGATGGGTGTCATACAGATGAAGGTTTCTAAGAGCAGGGGAAAGTAGCAGAAATAGAGAAAGTGCAGTGCCTGAAGAGGGTTCAGAAATCAGTAGATTTCCAGGTGCAGGACAATGTTACAAAGACTGGGGGAGCATACAAAGATAAGGAGGGCTTTCAACACTGGAGGATATAATATAA
>NW_025203461.1:0-3470 GCF_004010195.1 Chiloscyllium plagiosum
TGTACTTGCACACACACAGACATACATCCACACAGACAATGACAGTCAAACACAAAGACAGGAGCACATACACACACACACACTCTCTCACAACACACATCACACACACACACATAAAAGAACACTGTAGATGCAGAGGAAAAGGCTGTGATGGATACAGTGAAGCATCCTCCAATTAGGTCATGGAAAAGAGATTGTGTGCTCTCTGATTGGTGCATCGTGCAGATACTCGTGACTGACAGCCAATGAATATGAAGAGGTCCATGGTTATGAATACCCTTAGTGCCCATTGGTGGGCTGCTGGAGGTCGAGTGAGGTGCTTACCGAATGCAGCTTGGGCAGCTCATGTGTTTTGGGAGGCATTGATTTCTAATCAGTGTCAGGACCTGAACCCCTTCCCATTCACTCCCATTATATACATAACCAATGGAACCAAACCCCTTCCCATTCACTCCCATTGTACACAATCCCAATGGAACCAAACTCCTTCCCATTCACTCCCATTATATACAATACCAATGGAACCAAACCCCTTCCCATTCACTCCCATTGTATACAATACCAATGGAACCAAACTCCTTCCCATTCACTCCCATTATATACAATACCAATGGAACCAAACCCCTTCCCATTCACTCCCATTGTATACAATACCAATGGAACCAAACCCCTTCCCATTCACTCCCATTGTATACAATACCAATGGAACCAAACCCCTTCCCATTCACTCCCACTGCACACAATCACAATGGAACCAACCCCCTTCCCATTCACTCCCATTGCACACAATCCCAATGGAACCAAACTCCTTCCCATTCACTCCCATTATATACAATACCAATGGAACCAAACCCCTTCCCATTCACTCCCATTGTACACAATCCCAATGGAACCAAACCCCTTCCCATTCACTCCCATTGTACACAATCCCAATGGAACCAAACCACTTCCCATTCACTCCCACTGTACACAATCACAATGGAACCAAACCACTTGCAAATTTCTCCCATTGTACACCATCCCAATGGAACCAACACCCTTCCCATTCACTGCCATTGTACACAATCCCAATGGAACCAAACTCCTTCCCATTCACTCCCATTATATACAATACCAATGGAACCAAACCCCTTCCCATTCACTCCCATTGTACACAATCCCAATGGAACCAAACCCCTTCCCATTCACTCCCACTGCACACAATCCCAATGGAACCAAACCCGTCCCATTCACTCCCATTGTACACAATCCCAATGGAACCAAACCCCTTCCCATTCACTCCCACTGCACACATTCCCAATGGAACCAAATCCCTTCCCATTCACTCCCATTGCACACAATCCCAATGGAACTGAACCCCTTCCCATTCACTCCCACTGCACACAATCCCAATGGAACCAAATCCCTTCCCATTCACTCCCATTGTACACAATCCCAACGGATCCAAACCCCTTCCCATTCACTCCCATTGTATACAATCCCAACGGATCCAAATCACTTCCCATTCACTCCCATTGGACACAATGCCAATGGACCTGAACCCCTTCCCATTCACTCCCATTGTACCCAATCCGAACGGATCCAAACCCCTTCCCATTCGCTCCCATTGTACACAATCCCAATGGACCTGAACCCCTTCCCATTCACTTCCATTGTATACAATCCCAATGGATTCAAACCCCTTCCCATTCACTCCCACTGCACACAATCCCAATGGAACCAAACCCCTTCCCATTCACGCCCATTGTATACAATCCCAACGGATCCAAACACCTTCCCATTCACTCCCATTGCACACAATCCCAACGGATCCAAACCCCTTCCCATTCACTCCCATTGTACATAGTCCCAACGGATCCAAACCCCTTCCCATTCGCTCCCATTGTACACAATCCCAATGGATGCAAACCCCTTCCCATTCACTCCCATTGTACACAATCCCAATGGAACCAAACCCCTTCCCATTCACTCCCACTGCACACAATCCCAATGGAAACAAACCCCTTCCCATTCACTCCCGCTGTACACAATCCCAATGGAACCAAACCCCTTCCCATTCACTCCCATTGTACACAATCCCAATGGATCCTTCCCCTTCCCATTCACTCCCATTGTTCACAATCCCAATGGACCTGAACCCCTTCCCTATCACTCCCACTCTACACAATCCCAATGGATTCAAACCCCTTCCCATTCACTCCCATTGTACACAATCCCAATGGATCCAAACCCCTTTCCATTCACTCCCATTGTACACAATCCCAATGGATTCATACCCCTTCCCATTCACTCCCATTGTACACAATCCCAAAGGATTCAAACCCCTTCCCATTCACTCCCATTGTACACAATCCCAATGGACCTGAACCCCTTCCCATTCACTCCCACTGCACACAATCCCAATGGATTCAAACCCCTTCCCATTCACTCCCATTGTACACAATCCCAATGGATTCAAACCCCTTCCCATTCACTCCCATTGTTCACAATCCCAATGGATTCAAACCCCTTCCCATTCACTCCCATTGTACGCAATCCCAATAGATGCAAATTGCTTCCCATTGTCTCCTTGCTTCCCAATTGACTGAAACCATTCCTGTGAATTCACGTCCGAGTGTGAGGATAGGGTACCTTGACCACATTCCCCTCTTTATCTATGTCTGTTTGTTCCATATACTAACTATGGTGCACCCACAATGTGATGTGTGCTCTGCTCTTGTGTGAAAGCCTTGATTCAGTTCCCTGAACTTAACCACAGCACGGCTGTTACCCCACCCGCACCCTGGAGATCCATCTTGAATCAGGAAGACCAGGCGTGGACAATACATGAAGCTGGAATCTGACTGCGATGACTCCTGTAGCCCAATAGTCAGCAATGTAGAACAGACACTTGAGAGATTGAGGAGCATGACCCCAGCCATAGAGAAGGCACAAAGTTGAAGGTTGGGATGTTAGGAGGCAGGAGAGGGGGAGTAGGATTCGGTGAGACAAGACGATAATTTTGTCAATAGGTCCATCCCATTGGTCCCAGGAACCTGAGAGTTCTTAGTGCGTCTGTCATTCAGCCTTCAAACAGTTAATGTGCAGGGTTAGAGTGACATTCGGCCTAGTTATGAATTTGGGGCCTGCATTCACAGTGGGCCTGTAAAAGTCCAGTTGCCATGGTGACTGGATGAATGGTGCTCATTCACCCTGACGATCTGGGTCTGGAGTACCAGGGCAGACAAGGCCTGAAAGGCAAAATGCAGATTACTGAGCAATTAGCCAGCTGCAGCATGAAGTGTTTGCGAGCTGAAAGGAGTGAGGAGATGGCTCTGTGTGTGTGTGTGTGTGTGTGTCTGAGTAAGTAGTGAGTAGGTCTGTGTCTGTGTGTGTGTATGTGTGAGTGTGTGTGAGAGAGAATATGTGTGTGTGTGATAGAAAGATTATGTGTGGGTGTGTGTGTGTCTGTGTGTGTGTGAGTGTGTGAG
>NW_025203461.1:3572-5004 GCF_004010195.1 Chiloscyllium plagiosum
TAAGCGCGTATGTGTGTAAGTCTGTATGAGTGTATGTGTGTGTGAGAGAGTGTGTGTGGGTGTGTGAGAGCGAATGTGCGAATGTGTGAATCTGTGTGTGTGTGTGTATGAGTGTGGAGTTTCCACATTCTCCCCGTGTCTGCGTGGGTTTCCTCCGGGAGCTCCGGTTTCCTCCCACAGTCCAAAGATGTGCAGGTTTGGGCTGGATTGGCCGTGCTAAATGCAGGAGGATGGGTTGGGTCTGGATGGGGTGCTCTTCGGAGGGTCAGTGTTGTCTCAGTGAGCCGAATGGCCTGCTACCACACCTTAAGAGATTCTAGCTCCTCCTTGAAAATATTGAATGTTTCGGTCTGAACCACTTTCTGTGGCAGAGAATTCCCCAGATTCCCCACTCTCTGGGTGAAGACATTTCTCCTCATCTCTCTTCATCCGTTAGTCCTGCCATCCCAGGAGCCAGTCTGGGAAACCTTCACTGCCCTCCTGTCTATAGCACGTACATCCATTCCCAGGCGAGAGAACGGCCTTACTGTAGGCAAGGCAATGGCTTCCCTTCACCCCTTCAACCTCCATGTCCTTTGATTGGACCTCCTGAGAAGCTCCCAGTTTGCTCTGCTTCAACAACATCAGAGAGTCATGGAAACGGGCCCTTTGGCCCAGCACGTCCATGTTGACCAGATTTCCCAGACTGAACTCAGCCCATTTGCCTGCGTTTGATCCATATCCCTTTAAACATTCCCTATCCATGTACCTATCCAATTTTTTTTTAGATTAGATTAGATTCCCTGCAGCATGGAAACAGGCCCTTCAGCCCAGCAAGTCCACACCAACCCTCCAAAAAGAACCCATTCCCCTATGCTTAACCCTGGGAAATGCACCCAACACTATGCTCAATTTAACATGGTCAATCCACCCTGACCTGCACATCTTTGGACTGTGGGAGGAGACCGGAGCACCCGGAGGAAACCCACGCCGACACGGGGAGAATGTGCAAACTCCACACAGACAGTCACCCAAGGCTGGAATCGAACTCGGGTCCCTGGTGTTGTGAGGAAAGTGCTAACCACTGAGGCCATGTGCCGGCCATGGCAGCTATGTTTTTTACCAGTGAGGCTCCCAAGCACTGGAATTCTCTCCCCTCCTTTTAAGACGCTTCTAACATCCGGGCTCTTTCTCTGGTCACCTGTCCATTGGCTCGGTCTCCAACACAGTTTGATCATCATTCCAGCGTTTTGTCTTGTTGGGCAATGTTTATTATTTTTGTGTGTCTGTGTGTGTCTTGGTATGTGTGTGTGTGTGCGTGTGTGTGTGACTGAGTGTGTGCCGGTGTGTGTGTATGTGCGTATATGTATGTCTGTGTGTCTGTGTGTGTGTGTGACTGTGTGTGTGTCTGTGTATATGTGTGTGTCTGTGTCTGTGTGTGTGTGTCTGTGTG
>NW_025203461.1:5958-8559 GCF_004010195.1 Chiloscyllium plagiosum
TGTGTGTGTGTGCATGTCTGTGTGTGTATGGGTGTCTGTGTGTGTCTCGGTATGTGTATGTTTTTGTGTGTGTGTGTGTGCGTGTCTGTGTTTGTGCATGTACAGTCCAAATAGAATGTTCCGGAATGTGGCGATGGGGTTTGCAGACAGAACCCATTCCATCAGGAGCAGGAAAGGAGATTAGGCAAGCTTCCTGTCTCAAGGCTCCTTAAAAAAAAACTCCAGTCATGCCCTCCCAATTCTAACATTCCCCCCCAACTCTCCTCCCTCACCTCCCCAATATCCTACTTGCCTCATATTACCTCTGACATTTGTCAGTATGTTGCGGGGTTTCCCAGACTGGCTTGAGGTCTGGCTCCAGCCTCTGTCCTTTGATGGCCTCCCACTGCCCGGCCCTCACCATCCACCCCTGCCAAACCCCGTCTAGACAAGACCTCGTCTGTCTTCGGCCTACATCCCATCCCCCAGCCCTTCTGGACTGAACTGCTGTTTCCTTTCATTCAGACAGCTGTGTGTAATGTCTCACAGCTGGTTTGAATTCGCATGGTGTTTATGTCTCTCTCTCCCTCTCACACACACACACAAACGCAAATCCAAACACAGGGAAAACGTTTCCCAGGGAGAGGGCAGCGTGGTCAGTCAATCCCGTTCAGCTCGGGCCCGTCGTGACCCAAAAACCTCAGTCCTCACCGTCCCAAAGGTTATAGTGTTGCTTCATCTGTGAGGAAATATTGACACAAAACACCCTCAAAATACCCCATGTCGGCCAGCTTGTGCTCAATGTGTGATGAGGAAGGGGCATAACCTTCGTTTAGGAGTGAGGCCTTTTAGGATTAAGGCCCAAGAGCACTCTCTTTCACACAAAACATCACAAATATCCCCCAAGGAATCTATTGCACCTCAGAGTCCACGAAACCTTCACAAAATAAACCGGATAGACTTTAGATTCCGGAATAAAGGAAAGGTAGTATTGAGGTACAAGGTCAGTCAGGGTTGAACTGATGCAGGGAACAGGTTCATGAGCTGAGTGAGGGCTAATCGTTAAAAATTTGTTCATGGGCCTCGCTAGCCAGTTTCGCATTAATTGCCCTGGGGCCAGTTTTTTTTATTTATGCCAGGGATGAGGATAACGCCATGGCCAGGCCAGCATTTATTACCCACCCCTAATTGCCCAGAGGGCAGTCTAAGAATCAACCGCTTTTCTGTGGGTCCGGAGTCACATGTAGGCCATACCAGAAAAGAGTGGAGATTTCCCTCTCTGAAGGACATCAGCAAATCCGAAGGGGTTTTACAGCAAATTTCAGTAGCAACAGGGTTGCCATGGGGGTGAGGTTTTATTTTTAATTCTCAGATTTGTTGTTAAATTTAAATTTGATCATGAAGGGGTTTGAACCAAGAGGTGGTGCCAATCAGAAACAAGAAGAGAAATTGCTGGAAAAGCTCATCAGGTCTGGCAGCCGCTGTGGAAAGGAAGGGTCAGTAGACCCCGAAAATGTTAACCGCTGACTCAAAAATGGTAGCCCCGGTGGTTTTAGATTACTAGGCCAGTGACCGAATCACTACACCATCACCTCTCTGTTTTTCTTTTCAGCAAACTGTTAAAAACTATATTTCCTTGTCTCGATTGAACCTGCCTCCACTACATTTCCAGACAGTGCACCTTGTATCCTAAACTACTCGCTGTGTAAAAATGTGTTTTCCTCACTTCGCTTTTTGCTTCATTTCCACAGCTCTTTAACTCCTATGCCCTCTCATTCTTTTATTTCTGTCTTACAAGATTTACAAGGATCTTGCCGGGTTTGAGCTATCGGGAGAGGCTGAACAGGCCGAGGCTGTTTTCCCTGAAGCGTCGGAGGCTGAGGGGCGACCTTATAGAGGTTTACAAAATCACGAGGGGCATGGATAGGGTAAATTGACAAGGCCTTTTCCCTGGGGTGGGGGAGTCCAGAACTAGAGGGGCATAGGTTTAGGGTGAGAGGGGAAAGATATTAAAGGGACCTGAGGGGCAGCGTTTTCACGCAGAGGGTGGTACGTGTATGGAATGAGCTGCCAGAGGAAGTGGTGGAGGCTGGTACAATTGCAACATTTAAAAGGCATCTGGATGGGTGCCTGAATAGGAAGGGTTTGGAGGGATATGGGCCAAGTGCTGGCAGGTGGGACTAGATTAAGTTGGGATATCTGGTCGGCATGGACGGGTTGGACCGAAGGATCTGTTTCCATACTGTAAAACTCTATGATTCTTCAAAACAAATTTATGTTTTATAGATTTTAAATTTTATTGTCACGTGTACTCAAGTACAGGAGTACAGTGAAAAGTGTATAATGTCACCTCACAGGGAGCCATCTGAAGTACAAACGTACAAATAAGAGTAAAAACCCTATGGAAAATAAGGCTGAGGTGTAAAGTAGTAAGAGAAGTGAGAATTAAAAAGTTAAGCATTATTTTACAGAATAACAGAAAAATACAGATTTTCCTGAGTCAACAAAACACTGAGCTTCTCAATTACTAAACATGAGATTTGAAATGAGAAAAGAGCCTCCCAAAAAAAAAATGAAATAGCTTAAAACGTTATACGTCTGAAACTTTGAATTGTTCATGAA
>NW_025203462.1:0-7069 GCF_004010195.1 Chiloscyllium plagiosum
TATTCTATGATCTTGCAAGAAAGGGCATCAAATGCAGAAGCAAATGAGCAATGAACATTCAAACTAGTACACAGTTATACTTTTGAGCTGAGTGAGGTCACCTCTTCTGACTTCTACATTACCCAATCAACTTTATTCTCTAACTAACTTGCGATCCACTCTTATTATTCCCCCCCCACCCTCCAAGTTGGCGACCCTTCCCTCTGTAAGTGCTGACATAAGGAAGATTTTGCTAAACTTGGATCTTGATGTTCCTTTCACTTTATCTGTTTGCTTATAACATCTTCCATTGTTCATAAGTACATTCCATCCCTGAATATACATTTTAACAATGTGTCTTTTCTTGCCTAGTTTATGTGTTTCAGCTATCTCAGTTATTTTGCTGAGATTAAATTATTTAAACTATCATGATGAAAGAAATTATTTACTAGAATAATTATGCACTAAAGTTAGTACCCAATTATACATTTCCCTAGTGCTTGCTGATTTAATCATTGCCTGCAGCTGCCCTTCACACTCCATTTATCAGCACTATACTTAAGCTTATTATCACTACTTTTTTTTGCGAAAACAACACACTTCCCCATTTCTTTCAGGAGGAAACCAGAGCACCCAACGGGAACTCATGCAGACGTGGGGAGAAGCTGTAACCTCCCCACAGTGTGAACAGCCCGGATGTTGCCGCTCTCTAAACTGGGAATCCCGGTGTGAATAGTTGATAGGCAGAAGGATTTCAACCGCTATCTCTGTAACTTTCCAATGGGGGTAGGGCAGTAACGGCCAGATTTGACTATGGGAGAGCCGTCACTGGGAGTAGTTGATGGACAGGATCGGGGTAGTTTATATAATGAGGAGGATGTTGATTGAGGGAGTGTATAAACCATCGCCCCCTTCCCACCGGTATTTACAGATGTACTCCAACAACACAAGCCGTACCACGTGACTGTCGTTCGTGGGCTCTCGCGTGCTCCCATTCGAACTCCTGGCCGTTGGACACCAGCTGCTGTGCAGCGCGAACGCACGTCAGAACTACAACTCCCATGAGGCGTCGCAGACAACCAAGCTGCTGGACAGTTCTGCGCAAGCGCGGGATGTCCAACGACAGCATGCGTAATGTAGTCCAAACAGGGTAAAGTCCTGCGAGTGGTGTCAAAGGGTTCAGGTGCAGAGTCTGGACTAACTTGTTGAGGACTGAAAGGCGAAGGAAAATGGTGATTTTGACGTTATGTACAGGAGGGAGTAAGAATGAGGGAACAGATGGTGAGAGTGCCCGGTGGCAAAGACGGAGGTTGCTAACCGTTGTGAAGTAGCGATTGTACACATTGCTCAGAGCAAAATCAACAAGATACAGGCTTGTGGGCAAATGGAAGAAAACTGGAGAGGGCAAACAGGGCAGCACTTATATAGTTCATGGTAGGGCCCTGCAGAGTGCTGCCGAGCAGAGACAGAGGGATGCAGGTTCACAGTTCCTTCAAAGTAGAGTCGCAGGTAGACAGGATTGTGAAGGAGGCGTTTGGTACACTTACCCTCATTGGTCAGCACATTGAATATAGGAGTTAGGATGTACTTTAATGACTCTCCAAGACATCGGTCAGGCTACTTAGTGTAGTCTAATGATGATCATTGTTGATCATCAGGATAAACTCATCTGGACATTGGTGAGACCTCTTACGTAATGCTGTACTAAATCCAATTCTGGTCACCATTCTATCGGAAAGTCATTTGTTAAATTTGAGAGGATGCAGAAATGTCTGGGGACTGGAGGATTTGATCAATTGGGAGAGGCTGAATAGGCTGGACAAAGTTAACAATCACACAACACCAGGTTATAGTCCAACAGGTTTATTTGGAAGCACTAGCTTTCGAAGTGCTGTTTCTTCATCAGGTGAGTGTGAAGCGGGACCATAAGTGGCAGAATTCACAACAAAAGATTACAATGATGCAATGATACATTGAACAAACTTAGATTGAGTCTTTCATCTTTTAGAATGGGTTTGCAGTTTTCAGTTCTTTATTATGCAAATCCCAGAACTTCTTTTAAGTCACATTCTTCAAATAACGAGCTTTTACAACAAAAGGTGACATCTCAGCTCAGGTATTGCTTTAAAGGTGTGAGTTGGTCTGTATCCCAATCTTGGCTCAGACTGGTTCTATTCCAAAATGAAATTTTAAAAAAATACACGGATTGACTGCCTGCAATGACTGCTTGCCAGTTCTGCATTTTTGAGCAAAATAGAATGTGTCTGCAAATATAATTCTGCAAATTCAAATTCAACCCAATAACTTATATGTGTGCGCATACAGGAGAGAGAGAGTGTGTGTGTGTGTGTGCGCGTGTGTGTGAGTGCACATGAGAAGGGTGTGTGTTTGCGTGTGTGTAAACTTGGTAATGTGTGAGTGTGATGGGGTATAAGCCTGTGAGAAGTAGCGTGTGTGGGTATGAGTGTGGGGGGATGTATGCCTGTGTGTATGAGAGAGAGCTTGTGTATGAGAGGTGGTCTGTGTAAGTGTGAGTGTATATACGAGTGTGTGTGCGTGAGAGAGAGAATGTATAGTGCAGTGGGGTCACCTGTAGTGTGACATGAACCCAAGGTCCCTGTTGAGGTCATCCTCATGGGTACCGAACTTGGCTATGAGCCTCTGCTCAACCACTTTACATTGTTGCCTGTCCCGAAGTCCATCTTAGAGGATGGTCACCCGAAGGTCTGAGGCCGTATGTCCCTGACCACTGAAGTGTTCCCTGACTTGGAGGGAATGCCCCTGCCTGGTGATTGTTGTGCGGTGTCCATTCGTCCATTGTCGTAGTGTCGGCTTTACCTTGCCAATCTACCATGCCTTGGGGCATCCTTGCCTGCAACATTTAAGATAGACAATGTAGGCTGAGTTACATGAGTGCCTGACGTGTACATGGTGGGTGGTGTCCCCTTGTGTAATGGTGGTATCTGTGTCGACACTCTGGCAGTCAATGCAGGCAGTCAATCCATGTAATGTTTGAAAAGATTCCACTTTGGAAATAGAGCCAGTCTGACTCAAGACTGGTATACAGACCTTTTAAGGCATTGTCTGAACTGAGATGTCACCTTTTGTTATAAAACCTTAAGTCATCTGGAAAATGTGACTGAAAAGAAGTTCTGGGATTTACATATTAAAGAGCCAAAACCAGCAAACCCATTCTAAAAGATGAAAAACTTAACAATCTAGGTTTGTTCAATATATCATCATTGTATCACTGTAATCTTTTGCTAGAAATTCTGTGTCTCTTGGTCCAGTTTCACAGCCATCTGATGAAGAAGCAGCACTGTGAAAGGTAGTGATTCCAAATAAACCTGTTGGACTATGACCTGGTGTTGTGTGACTTTTAACTTTGTCTACCCAGGTCCAACACCGGCTCCTCCAAATCATGAATAGGCTGGGGCATTTTTCCCTAGATTATAGGAGCTGTGTGGTGACCTTAGAATGGTTTCTAAAATCATGAGGAGCATGGATAGGGTGTATATAGAACATTACATAGCATACTGTGGCACGTTTGCATCCTTTTGGCTGTGCAGTACTCCCTACTGTGACAAGATGCCCACCTCCCTTCTCTACACTAACAAGCAATGCAACCCATGGAGGCTTGTGAGCTGAGAAAACAATATAAGCTACACAGGAGTAGTACCCTATCTGTCAGTACTGACGTCAGTGAGTATGCACTGAGAGAGCAATGTAAAGGAGACTGAGGCCATTTTCGAAGGATGGGGATGTCTATAACTAAAGGTCATAGGTTTAAAGGTAGTGGGGAAAAATTTAACAGGGAATCAAGGGGCAATGTTTTCACACACAGGATGGTGTGTGTATGGAATGAGCTGCCAGAGGAAGTGGTGGAGGCTGATACAATTACAACATTTGAAAGGCAACTTGTATATCAGATCCATGAAGAGGAAGGGTTTAGAGGGATATGGGCCTGCTGGTTAATGGGACTAGATCAGATTGGGATGTCTGGTCAGCATAGACGAGTTGGACTGCAGCATCTATTTCTAAACTGTATGACTCAATGACTCTACGCTAACCACCGAGCCATTGTACCACTTCAGTCTGAAGTCAGACCCTCAAATCGTGTAGACGTTTGAAGATACCATGCATGGCCATCTGTAGTTTCTTCTTGTGAGACTCAGCAGTTTGCACCAGTCAAGCTTTCGTCACTTGTGCAGGAATGTAACGTTAGGCTGGGAGGCAATATCTGAAAGCTAGGCAGTAAAGGCTTGCACAAGAGGGTGAAGAGTTCAGTGGTGTAAAGCATGCTTTTGAAAGTGTTTGGTTGGTGGTTTTTATTCATTGATTAATTTGGTGCAGGGACTTCCTGGTGGAAGAGTTTGAAATGAGTGTGATACTGGTGAATGATTGATGTGTGTTAAGGTGGGGAAATCTGTGTTCATTGAAGAATAGCCTCACAATCTCACTGTATCCATGTAGATGAGGTCAATGTCACCTCGTCCCTATCTCCTCTTTCCAGTTTCTGTCCGTTTCTCTTTCCAAGACTGGAAATGGTATACAGAGGTAACATTCCTGAAGAAGGGCTTATGCCCAAAACGTTGATTCTCCTACTCCTTTGATGCTGCCTGACCTGCTTCACTTTTCCAGAAATACATTTTAAGCTCTGATCTCCAGCATCTGCAGTCCTCACTTTCTCCCAGAGGTAACATTGTGGCTCTCCAAAGGCCTGGATGAAATGGAGAATGTGGTGTATCACCCCAAACTTGGAGAATCTCTCTGACAGTCCTGCAAAGATTACCCTCCTTACAGGTCGCCTTGTCTTATGGTGTCACACTGTTTTGCTACATTCACGATTCTTTTCCCTGGTCCATAAGCATGACAGAAACAGCTCTCTTGAGGGAAATGGAATCAATGTAAGAAGTATTATTGGGCAGCACTGGTTGTACTTTCACTCCAAGCTCCAACCCAATAATGAGGCCCTTCCCAACCTCTTGACTGTTGGATTGGCACATTTTCCTTCTGACAGTCAGTTTGAAGCTGCCAAATACAATTAGCGAAGGTAAATAAAAGCAAAATACTGCGCATGTTGGCAGTGTGAAACAAATAGAGAATGCTGGAGAAATCAGCTGGTGTGGCTGACCTAAGGTTTTAGGAGCAACACTGTTTTGTAGATCCCTGAATGTTGATTGTATCTTTTTTTGTATTCAGATCCTGCGTACAATCTACAATCAGCAGCCACACTCTCCTGTCAACAACATTTCATTCCTGTGTTAATACGAAATGAACTATTAGTTGTGAAACCTGGTGACGTTAATATTTTACTTACCCTTTTTCTATATTTTGCAGGTGCTTTCCTTATTCCCTACATTCTGATGCTGGCAGTCACTGGGATGCCAATGTTTTTCTTAGAAACTTCCTTTGGGCAGTTTGCCAGCCTTGGACCAGGTGCAGTGTGGAAAGCCGTGCCCATGTTACAGGGTTAGTGTTCACTGAACAATCTTGATTTGGCGAGAGTTTAAATGAGCAATTGTGTTTTCCTGAAGAAGGGCTCATGCCCGAAACGTCAATTCTCCTGCTCCTTGGATGCTGCCTGACCTGCTGCGCTTTTCCAGCAACACATTTTCAGCAATTGTGTTTTATACTCATGAATATACTTGCTATATTTCCTTCACCAGATGTTGGTGTCAGGTCCCCTTCAAGAGATATTGTTTGCAATCAAAACAGAGAGTGGAATATACCCTTTCACTGTTTCAAATTCATTTTCTGAAACGGTGGTAGCGACAGGAACTGATACAACATTTAAAAACTATATCGATGATCACTTGAAACACCAAAGGATAGAAGGCTAAGTGCTGGGAAATGGGATTAGAGTAGATCAGTTCTTGATAACTGGTACAGATACAATAGGTTGAAGAGCATCTTCCTATGCTGTAATACTGTATGACTTGATGTCTTTCATTGAATTAGACCGAGTGGAACTGCTAAAGAGATCAGATTGTTGACTCCTGAATTTGACAGAACCTATTTATAAACATGATATTATGGGTGATACTGCTGGCATCTGCAATAACCTCTGAAACTTGAGTGAGTGAATTAGTGAAGACACTTTCCAGTATAATTATCTTGAGATTTTAATGGATCAGGGAAACCCCCTTGTTATCCAAACTGGTGAAAGACCTTTGTTTGCTGCTCCACGTTCATAATGTAAGAATGTTTGTGTACTATTTTCAAACAGATAGCCTTGCAATGAGATTTAAGTACAAGAACAGTTTCCTGCAATAATTCCGTGTCCCTTGATATATTGACATCAATCAGTTTCAGCCTTAGGCAAGCTCAACTATTGAGTTTACGTTGTCATTTGGGGCAAAGATTTCTAAATATTCACCGCCCCTATTTCGATTGATTGATTGATGAAATTCCAAAACATCACAATCCAAACTGACCCACCTTTTATTCTAATATCAGAAAACTCCTTCCTGCATCTACCATGGCAGTCTCTGCAAGAACTTTTTATGATGGCATTAGATCACCTTTCATGTTTCTAAACCACACCTGCAAATTTGGAAATATGATATTTAACCCTGACTGAAGAAGAATCATATTGAATTCAAAATGTTAACTCTTTCATTTTGCATGGATTCTGTCAGGTCTGCTGAGTTTCTAGAGTGTTCTGTCTGTTTGTTTCAGATTCCCAGCATCTGCAGTATTTTGTTTTACTTCAAATCATTCCAATAGATTATGAATAGCTGGGGCCTAAACATTGACCCCTGTGGAACCACACTAGTTGAAGCTTACCAATTTAAAATTGAATCAGTTGTTCTTACACTCTTTCATGTCCATTAATCAGTTCTCAATCCATTCTAATATATCCCTCCCCCAACTCCCATGAGCTCTAATGTTTTACACTACCCTGCAGTGTGGAACCTTTTTGAAAACATTCTGAAAACCTAAACCAACAATATCAATTTGTTCTTTCTTAATATATTATTTAGATCCTTAAATTTCCACATGTTTGTCAAAAATGATTTTCCTTTCCTACATCCATTAGACTCTTCCAAATCCAATCATTATTTTTGAAGTGGGCTGAAATTGTGTC
>NW_025203462.1:7648-8560 GCF_004010195.1 Chiloscyllium plagiosum
AACTAACCATTTGGATACAGAACTGGCTCAAAGGTAGAAGACAGAAGGTGGTGGTGGAGGGTTGTTTTTCAGACTGGAGGCCTGTGACTAGTGGAGTGCCATAAGGATCGGTGCTGGATCCTCTACTTTTTGTCATTTACATAAATGATTTGGATGCGAGCATAAGAGATATAGTTAGTAAGTTTGCAGATGACACCAAAATTGGAGGTGTAGTGGACAGCAAAGATGGATACCTCAGATTACAACAGGATCTTGACCAAATTGGCCAATGGGCCGAGAAGTGGCAGATGGAGTTTAATTCAGATAAATGCGAGGTGCTGCATTTTGGGAAAGCAAATCTTAGCAAATTTATACATTTAATGGTAAGTTCCTAGGGAGTGTTGCTGAACAAAGAAACCTTGGAGTGCAGGTTCATAACTCCTTGAAAGTGGAGTCGCAAGTAGATAGGATAGTGAAGTTTGGCATGCTTTCTTTTATTGGTCAGAGTATTAAGAACAGGAGTTGGGAAGTCATGTTGCGGCTGTACAGGACATTGGTTAGTCCACTGTTGGAATATTGCATGCAATTCTGGTCTCCTTCCTATCGGAAAGATGTTGTGAAAGTTGAAAGGGTTCAGAAAAGATTTACAAGGATGTTGCCAGGGTTGGAGGATTTGAGCTATAGGGAGAGGCTGAACAGGCTGGGACTGTTTTCCCTGGAGCGTTGAAAGCTGAGGGGCAACCTTATAGAGGTTTACAAAATCATCAGGGGCATGATAGGATAAATAGGCAAAGTCTTTTCCCTGGGTTCGGGGAGTCCAGAATTAGAGGGCATAGGTTTAGGGTGAGAGGGGAAAGATATATAAAAGAGACCTAAGGTATGGGGCATCTTTTTCACAAGGGTGATACATGTATGGAATGAGCTGCCAGAGGG
>NW_025203463.1:0-8561 GCF_004010195.1 Chiloscyllium plagiosum
GGGACATTACTGTAAACTCCAAGCTCTCACATTCTCCAGGATGGTCATTCAAATGGCCATTTCTAATGTTCCGAATTCACACACACACACACAGACACACACGCACACGCACACACACAGATATGCGCGTATATATACATATACATATAAATATGTGTGCACATGCATATATGTGTGTGTGTGTATATATATATTTACAATTTGCAAAAGAACGTTGAGTAAAACAGCATTTATTCTAAAAAATATGATTTCGTGGAGTGTACTGTCCTTGGGAATGACCTCAGTTACTTAAGACCAGCCATAAATACTCCTTGAGTGAATATCCATCGCTCAGTTGAGATACGGAGGCGATTTTTGAAGTCGATGGCGTTTCTCATATCGCTGAGCCTCCGCTGTGTTAAATTTTGGAAAGGATGTTTAGCTCGTTTCATATTCCTGATATTGCTGAAAACTCGCACGGGCCATTAAAACAATCCACAAAGTACTGGATTTATCTCATTGGACATTTTGACTGATATCGGAAAAGCTGGAATCGAAATGACAAAGATGTTTTTAAGTACTGCTATGAAGGTTACAGAATTCAAACAGGAATATTTTTCGTGTCGTGTCACTGTATATTTTTGTGGAAGATGAATGAGCAGCAAATGGACTCACTCCCTTCTCTGTGATTGCAGCCAAATTTTCCAATGCAACAGTTGAAAGAAAAAAGGTGCATTACACACGGCAGGTCAGTTCCAACTCACGATAGTATAGTTTCACTTTGATTATCGCCATCGTTGAAGATATTAGCTGAGTTGGGAGATCAGGATCCTGAGGGTATGCTGAGACAATGCGACAATTAATCACACACTGTTGGCATCACTTTATATCATAAACCAGTTATGTAGCGGACTGAGCTAATCGGCTTCCCTTAAATGCTGATCTAACACAAACAGCTCAGTTCTTTTACAATTTATAGAAGTTCACGTAGAACAAGCTGCTCAACCTTTCCTCGCAATCAGCTCATTCTATACTTAGTCGTACTCAGTCGCAGGTGTTATGAAGTTTCTTTCCAATTAACGTTAACCGATTAGAGAGTGTGCACCTAACGCGTACCCATCCTGGCCGTTCAGTCTCCCTGTCCCGGTGAAATTCACTTCTTGTGCGTCTGCACGCATCTGTCCAAATATTTTAGAATCAGCTTCTGAATAATTTTTCCTGTGAAAAAGTAATCATTTTCGAGTTCAATAGCTGTAGAGGGAAAACGAAAACGTGCTCCAAACTTCTCTTTATCATTCATCGCTGGTTTTGAAGTTCTAAACTCTAGGTGTAGATCCATCCGAATGAGGGAATTTCCCCCCTGTTTACTCTTACCAAATTCACATCGCCTGGAAACCTTCTCTATGGACACAACTCAGTTTTACCTGGTGTCACGCCACATGATCTATTCGTCTTTTCCACCATCCCATGAAACCCCGCCTTGTCTTTTCAAATGGCATTATCACTCACGACATCGTTGGCTTCCTTTCCATTTCCTTGTTTCCAAGTAAACGCTGTCCATTCTTCCTGACGTCTTTTCATTCCAGTCATCGGAATCCATGGCTTTTATTATCTCTTTATATCCCAGTATAGAAAGGATGCTGGGTCCAATGCAACGCATGAAAACCCACTCTAATGCTGTATACTGCCATTACCAATGCAGGGAAAAAGGGAGCTAGTTCAGTCCAAAGTGAATCCGTTGGTAGTCGCACTATGGATCAATCCCTGACTGGGAAGTGAGTGTTTTTCCTCACTTTTTTCCCCTGTCTGAACATGTGCTAAAGCAACACAGTAAGGGATCATAGAACGCCTGCAGTCCAGAAACTGGCTATTCGATGCAACAAATGCATACCAATCCTCAAGGATTTATCCCTCACAGAACAATTCCTTACCATTTTTCTCTTCATTTGCGCCTGAATAATGCACCTTACTGACAGTCGACTCAGTTGTCGGCAAATCATATCTCTAGCGCTGTGAGACAGCAGTGATAAGCAGTGAGCCACCTTGACGCCCTGTACAATATTGCAAGGCACATGCGAACGCGTTTGAAATGCGATTCCTTTCAAATATGCTCTACTTTTGTTGTTGCCCTCATCAGAAACAATAATTCCTGATTCCCTGACCAAGAAATGAACCCAAACCACAGCGATGAAAGTGCTGCATTGTAACCACTAGTAGTCCAGGAAGGACGGCATGTGCAATTGCGTCTTCTCTTCACAGCACAGCTTTCTTTCCTTGCGATGAGAAATTTCTTCCAAAAAAGAATGTTCATGACAAGGTCTGGAGATTTATCCGCCTTTGAACATTTTCTGAGACCTTCAGCAATTATTTTCCTGTAATATGAAATATTTATCAGTATGTATTTCCATGATTTCTGCAGTCTCCTTAAGTGCAACATATCTCAAACTGAACTATTCCATCTTGCTTGCATTTGGTCTGTATCCCTCTAATCATTTCTTCTTCATCTAAATGTCCAAATGCCTTTCTAATAATGTAACAGTATCTCGACGGACCAATTGCTCCAGCAGTTGATCCCATATAGAAACCATACCTCTGTGTGAAAAGGTTATTTTGTCATTCCGTGTAAATCTTATGGGTTCTGGACTCTCGTATCCAAGGGAAAAAGGCCTTTGCTGTTCACCTTATCTAAAGCACTCATGATTTTATGAATCTCTATAAAGTCATCCTTCGATCTCCGATGCTGCAGTCCGTCATGTCAAAGCCTACACAGTCTCTCCTCGTTATATTGCAATCGAATCCTGGAAACATGTAAACGCTTTGTTGCATGAAGCAACACAGAGTCGAATGCAATCCAGCCGCTAGAAATATCAGCTAATGTAAATTTCTTTGATGATTGGTCAAATAGTTTAAGAAAAGGAATCGTCCTCTTCATGCATGGAGAGTGAACATTCGGTCCTGCTTTCTCCACAGTAAAAACTGACGTGAAAAATTCGTTTAATGGGTCTTCCATCTGCTGAGCTCAAACGCAATAAAAACCTCTTTAATCTTTATGGTACTATTTCTCGAGTTGTTCTCTTGCCAGATATGTACTTGTAAACCCTCTTCGGATTATCTTCAGCCCTGGCCGATTCGATAATTTCATATCCCCACTTTGCCTTCCTGGTCTGCATCTTATTGAAGTCCCTACAAGAAAGTCATTTGAACCCTGTGACAAACAGATTTTAATCAGCAAGAAATTCGAAGGATAGCTGATATTGCAGAAAACTGTATCCGTGGATTATCAGATCAGCCGTAATCTCACTGAATAGTGAGAGCAGACTGTATAGGTTGAATTGCTGATTTCTGCACTTGCATCTTATTGTAATTTTTTTTCTGGACTTCAAAATGCTTCTGTTTTTCCATTATCAATAAATTTCCCGGGCATGAGAAGAAGAAGATTTACAGTGCAAAGGCTTAAAACCAAATATCATTTCAGCATCTGATGATATTGTCCAATTGATTGTTGCTTGAATATGATTCGCTTTTGAACATGGACGGGAAAAGCATCATTCACAGTGTGGTGAAACTGTGTCCTGTACGTGTGGACAGGGATTCAACAGATAAACTGCCTTGTCAAAACATAAACGCAGTCAGACGTGGTCGAGACCATTCGTCTGTTTCGAGTGTGGGATAGAATTCACTTGATCCACCACACTGTTTGAACAACGGCATTTCCACACAGGATTTTTTTTTAAATGCCCTGAAAGTGGGAAGCGCCTTAAAATCTCTGAGGATATGTTGACCCATCAACGTGCTGACACGAATGAGAAACGTCAGTTGCTCTCAAAATGGGCCTGGATTCAAATGGTTAATTATGCTCACTGTGCTCCCGCCATCTCACTGTGTGGAGAGGCTGTTCATCTGCACTGGTGTGGGAAGAGATTTCATGTGAAATCCAAACGACTGAAACAACAGCAAGTTCATAAGTGAAGGAAGTCCCTGGTTTTTACTGTGCTTCATCGTGTGCCAAAGTCTCAACGAGAAGTTTTGGTTTCAATTCCAGTTTACTGTGGAGCTGTACCAAGCAGTTTAACTGTTTCTTAATTGGCGATTGAACGATGCCCATTGTGTCTTCTTTCCGATGAAGTTAATATTCCAGAAGAAACGAAATATGTTCCAGATTCCGCCTGTTCTCCAGCAGCTGATTAATTCAAAATAAATTCTTCAAACATCAGAGAAGTGCCTGATTTTCTCCACATTGTCCGGACAGGAAGTGCTTGTGTGACTGAGAAGTCACAAATGGTGCTAAATAATATGCAGTCAGGTGTGGCGTTTGGCGCAATAGTCACCACTGTTCTCTCACAGGGCCAGGGCCCTTCCTTAAACTGCAGTCTTGGGTGATATTTTGTGTGGAGTTTGCACAATCTCCCCATGTTTGTGTTCTTTCCATTCCACGGCCAAAGATGTGCAGGTTAGGAAGATTCGCAATTGCTAAATTATCCAAGGAAGTCTCGGTTAGATATTTAGCGATGGGAAATGCCGGGTTACTGAAGGAGGTTGGGGGATATTCTGGGCGGGATAGTGTTTGGAAGGCAGGTGTGAACTTGTTGGGTAAATTGACCCATCGCAGGGATTCCATGTTTCTGTGAGTCAAATAACCAACACTTACTTTTTGATTGAACAATAGACATTGAAACAGCTCAGAACGATTGGGACTGAGACAATAACCTGCAAAACCCCTGCAGTGATGTGCTGGGCTTGGGATGATTGACATTCAGAAATTGCAAGCATTTGGGCTGGATGATTACACCAAGTGGAGAGAGTTACATTGTTGAAAGCACACATATTCTCTTTAAAATAGTGTATTTTCTGAATGTTGAAGGAAATTAAGACTGATTGCTTTGCTCCCTGAATGTAAAGGCTGGGGGACGGGCTGTTCCCAAATAGATACAGGTAACACTCCTCGGTGAAAACCTGATTTTTTTTCTTCCTGTTTCGACAACAACTCCCCTTTAACCAATTACATTAAATTACGTCCAGGGTCCCAGAACCTAATAAATGTTAAATTTTTGTTTTGCTTTGGCATCTGGAATCTAATCAATTTATACAAATTAATGTGTCATTGGAGTGTACATAAAACCAATATTTTGAAAACTAGAGTGAGAGCTATTGCTGGAGAGTTACCTGCCCATCTAACACTTCCCTCGTTAAGAAATTAGAAAGCACTCTCTATCAAACGGTACCTTTTTTCTGCAAAACGTACTCTGTAAAACTGAAAGAAGTTGAAACAATTGAGATGAGCAGATAGAAGTTGGAAAGAGCGGAGCACATACAAACTGTGTCGACTTGAGATGAAGTTGATGTAATGTTTAACAAATGTGTTATTGAAACAGCATGTTAATAGATTGCTTTATGTTAAATGAAAGAATATTAAGTTTCTTGATTGTTTGTTTACTATTCGCAATAGATTGAAATAAAAAGTTATTTTTCTTTAAGTGTTGGAAATTAGAATTTATGTGTCACACACTCACGTTGGAATAGATTACGATTTGAGGAGAGGTTTTCCTAATGTTTGCTATTAATTAACCAGGGATTCCACGCCCTCGTTGTAACAATGTTTCCTTTGATTCCAACTGACTCCATTTTTGCAAAAGCTCTTCAATGACTTTGTCATTCGGAGTCACCCTTCATTTCAAGGGCAGTCAGTCTCACCTTGCCTTGTGAGTGCAGTATTTTATCTATTTTGGAATATTTATGTTATGAGGACAAAAGCTAAGTGCCCTCATGGAACACGCAGTATCAGAGAGCTGCTTATTGTTGACTGAGTACAACCTGAAAGCACAGTTATTACTCACTGCCATCACTTTGCTGATGGTTGAGCATTGATTGACTGGACTAAGAGTTGGATTTGTCCTGCTTTTGTGGACTGGTCACAACTGGGCATTTCTATGAACCTGTATCAATATGAATGTCGTGGTTACAATGCGCTGTTGTGAAAGCTGGGGCAGGGCATTGAGTATGATGACCATCAATCACTATACAGAAGGGAAAGACAGACGTGAAGGCCCTAATTTCCGCCTGCTATTCCGATATATCAATGCTGGGGACATTTGGGGTGGGGGAACTAGTATAGAATCGTCCAGGGTCTCCATGATTTCACACTTCTGCCTGGAGATGACTAAAATGTTTCCGTCTTACCTTGTGCACGGATTGTACTGGACGCCCCCGTCTGCCCCATGAAAGAGACAACATTTGAGATAAGTAGCTCATTTCCAGTCTGGCTTGTTAATAGTGAGGACCAAGTGAATTTCTCCCTTACCTGTCTACGCCGGCACTAGCCTCATCCTCGTTCACTCTGCGTTTGGTGGATTAATCTTTCCGCCCCCTACTCTTATTGGACAGCAGCCGCTGTCAATCACCTGTTTAGCGGACATGTGCAGTATGATGTGAAGTGTTGGTGTAGATACAAACCACGGCTTGGAGTCATACTGGCTGCAACCGGAGGCTTACTAACACTGGGAGTGTCAGGAATACCCAATGTTAGCCTAAAAGTCTAAATAAGACTGTTTATTGCTTTGTGTTAGCGTCAGCTGCATAGTTTCCTACGGTAACAAGCATAGTATGAACATTCCGAGCTGAATCTCGTCGAGTGACAAGGGAGAGGGACGGTGGACAGTATTGAAAATTAGAAACACTGCCTTAAATCATCCCAGTATTTATTAGAGTTAACTAATCAGCATGAAGTGAAGCAGAAAGCAAGATGGCTCACGAGATGGATTCAAGATGCAGTTGAGTTTTAGCAGAAGAACAGGAACGAAGGGAAAACTGGCACGTTGAGAGAAGTCACATTGAAACAACAGTCTCCGGCAGTTAAACATTTCAGCCATGACGTTAAATTGGAGAAGGCGGACAGGAAATTCAAAACAATTTTTCAAAATCATGTGGGTACAGTACAGAATTGATGGTGAGAAAGTGTTCCCACTCAGAAAAGCGTTGAGAGTAAGAGTGGAGAATTTAAAAAAAAATCAAAGAAGAAAATGTGATGCAAGAAATAAACTTCAAACAACGACATAGTTAGAATTTGATTTTTTTATGAATCTGTGGTTTGGGCTTTTTCAGTGAAGGGCATTAAAATATTATTTTATAGGGAAAATTACGTGATTACCGCGGGAGAAGTCAGGGAAATGACACAAAATCAGAAAGCATATTCGGGGAATCGTGTTGACCCAAAGGGTTGAATGACCTCCTCTGTACTTGAACAATTCTGTGATTCAAAATTACTCATTGAATCTCCACACAATCACTCAAGAACATGGCACTAATATTTCATATTCAGTCTGGTTGCTGAACAATGCTGTGATTAATTATTTGAGAGCATCATTGACTAACTTGAATTATCAAGCACATCATTGTTTCCAGATGCAATTTTTTAAACAAAAAGCTTCATAAATAAATTATCTGTAACAGAATTTCGATTTTGTCGAAGCACGAGGAAGAGACTGGGAAACAGATTTATAACTTTGAGGTTAACAGAAAGGAAAAGGTTTGGACACGAACTGGTTTCCCTGGCAAAATCCCTGTTCTATATTTGGCAGAGCTGGATTTTGTGCATTTTTTTCTAATTGATTATAAAGAGATCATTTGCTGATGGGAAAATTAAACAAGACACTATACTGAGATCTGAAAGAGCCCCGCGTTTCATCAGCAACAGAACGCTATCTCTCAATGTGTTCATCTGACAAGTTTACTAACATTAGCATTATTGATTCCCAATGTGGTTAAATAGGCCATTTGGCTTAAAGTGTCCACACCAACTGACTGCACAGCATTCACACGAGAGTCACCCCTCTCCCCGCCAACAGCGCACTTCCCAAGACCAGTCAACATAAACCTGAACACTGTGGGCAATCCACTTCACCAGCATACATTTGAACTGTAGCAGGAAATACACACGCTCAAGTGGAAATTGTGAAAATTCCACACAGACTATCACCCAAGGCCGAGGTTGAATCCATATCCTTGGCGTTGTGAGGCAGCAGTGCAAACCACTGTGACAGCCTATTGGAATAAAATTGCAATAGTACACAGAAACTGAGTTGGAGTTCCAGTGAACAGGCGGTGGAAAGATGAAGAGTCAGTTACGTAGCCATAAATTCACTTGCTTCCAAAAGTTGTATGTTTTCCCTGAAACCAATTCTGTGATGAATTGATGTTTGCAAAGACCAGCCTGCCTCAGCAGCGAATTGATTCAAATATAAGCAAATTTCTCACCGTTATCCAGGGCCTCGTTCTTTCAGTTAGAGTTAGGATCGTGGATGTTACTGATAGAGAGGTCGGAGTAAACTCATATTATTTTCGGGTGAGCGCCATCACTATCATTCTCACTTTCTTCCTCTTAGGTCTCACAGTAAAATCTATGACCGCTGTCTGTTAATACATTTCCGTCTTTCGTGGGAACACATTGATTTTTCACATATACTAATTCTCATTAATGTTCTCTGCCTTCAGAGATTCAATGTTAGTTGGACAGGGACATGGGAGAGGTAGTGAGCTCCTCTCTGACAATGGTGGATAGATCACCACCATTCCTTGAAATCCCTAAT